>NC_044555.1:101415872-101715872 GCF_007565055.1 Rhinopithecus roxellana | reverse complement strand
TTCCTTACTCCTTATACAAAAATTAATTCAAGATGGATTACAGACTTAAATGTTAGACCTAAAACCATAAAAACCCTAGAAGAAAACCTAGGCAATACCATTCAGGATATAGGCATGGGCAAGGACTTCATATCTAAAACACCAAAAGCAATGGCAACAAAAGCCAAAATTGACAAATGGGATCTAATTAAACTAAAGAGTTTCTGCGCAGCAAAAGAAACTACCATCAGAGTGAACAGGCAACCTACAGAATGGGAGAAAATTTTTGCAATCTACTCATCTGACAAAGAGTTAATATCCAGAACCTACAAAGAACTCAAAGAAATTTACAAGAAAAAAACAACCCCATCAAAAAGTGGGCAAAGGATATGAACAGACATTTCTCAAAAGAAGACATTTATGCAGCCAACAGACACATGAAAAAATGCTCATCATCACTCGCCATCAGAGAAATGCAAATCAAAACCACAATGAGATACCATCTCACACCAGTTAGAATGGCGATCATTAAAAAGTCAAGAAACAACAGGTGCTGGAGAGGATGTGGAGAAATAGGAACACTTTTACACTGTTGGTGGGACTGTAAACTAGTTCAACCATTGTGGAAGACAGTGTGGCAATTCCTCAAGGATCTAGAACCAGAAATACCATTTGACCCAGCCATCCCATTACTGGGTATATACCCAAAGGATTATAAATCAGGCTGCTATAAAGACACATGCACACGTATGTTTATTGCGGCACTATTCACAATAGCAAAGACTTGGAACCAACCCAAATGTCCATCAATGATAGACTGGATTAAGAAAATGTGGCATATATATACCATGGAATACTATGCAGCCATAAAAAAGGATGAGTTTGTGTCCTTTGTAGGGACATGGATGCAGCTGGAAACTATCACTCTCAGCAAACTATCGCAAGAACAGAAAACCAAACACCGCATGTTCTCATTCATAGGTGGGAATTGAACAATGAGAACACTTGGACACAGGAAGGGGAATATCACACACTGGGGCCTGTTGGGGGGTGGGAGGAGGGTGGAGGGATAGCATTAAGAGATATACCTAATGTAAATGATGAATTAATGGATGCAGCACACCAACATGGCACATGTATACATATGTAACAAACCTGCATGTTGTGCACATGTACCCTAGAACTTAAAGTATTAAAAAAAAAAAAGAGAAATCAAAGGCACATACAACTTGCTTTTAGATCAAAATTTCTCTCCCCCTCCACACACCCCAGTCCTACTCTCCAGAGGTATCTGTTACTTCTTATATATCTTAAGATATTTATGTGAATTCATAATACATATAAACACACAGAATCATATTGCCAGACTCTTCTTTTTCCACTTAATGTGTCAGAGCTTTTTGTAATAGTCCAGATAGTTCTACTTTATTCTTTCTAATGGCTGAATACTAGTTCATTTTATAGGTGTGTTGGTATGAACAACTACTTAATGATAGATCTTTAATGCTTTTACAGTGCTGCGATGAATGTCATATTACACATATATTTATCTGATCAAATTGCTGGAGGCAAAGGCATATACATTTAGATTTAGCATTAAACTACCCTTCAAATATTTATTGCAGCAATTTACATTTTCAATCATATATGCAAGTGCAAGTGCCTGTTTCTCCATATCCTTGTTGGCATTATTTTTTGTTTGTTTTTGCTTTTGTTTTTGAGACAGGGTCTCGCTCTGTTGCCCAGGCTGGAGTGCAGTGGCGTGATTTTGGCTCACTGCAACCTCCGCCTCCCTGGTTCAAGCAATGCTTGTGCCTCAGCCTCCCAAGTAGCTGGAATTACAGGCACGTGCTACCATGCTCGGCTAATTTTTGTATTTTTAGTAGAGACGGGGTTTCACCATATTGGCCAGGCTGGGCATTAGGTTTTAATTTTTGCTAATCTGATGACAGATTTGATTTATTTTTCATAATCATGAGAGATTAAGCATATTTTCATGTGCATCAGACTCTTGTATTTAAGATTCACCATTGCCTTTCTCTTGTAAGAAAACTAAGGCATTTTGTGAAAAGTGAAATCCAGTGTATGACATATAGTATAGTCAAAGATCTTGAAATATAATTGGTGGCTTAACTATCACTTCCCACCTTAAACATTCCTCCTCTTTAGAGGTGAAAAAAATACTTATATTAAATGTACTGAAAATAAACATTAAATACTGTCTCTCTAACCTCTTTTGTTCATTAACAATTCAAAATAAAAATAATGAGTTTTGCTATGGCTTTATATTTCCTTAAAATATTAATGAAGATTCACAATTTGGGAAATATAATAATGTCACTTGATTCTTAAAAGAATTGTATCTTAGTCACCAAGCTAAACACAGCAAGGAAACAATGACAGTATCACTTGAAGTTTGTCCCAGTGTATTGTTAACCATGTAATCAGCCACCCTTAAGTTAATTTCAGCAGAGTGTCAAGGAAATTCATAGAGCAACCATCAAAGCACATTAAGGGAAAGTGCTAAAACACTGGACAGTAAGAACAGTAGCAGGAGAGCATGTTATTTAACCTTGAGATAATAAAATACAGAAGTGAGAACCCTTGTGAAATTTTTGTTTGGGTAACAAGATCATTAATACTGTTAATGGATAAACCAAACTCTAAAATATTTTAAAGTTTACTCTGAACCAAGGTGATTTCAGCCTGTCTTAAGGAGTCCTGAGAAAGTGCACCCAAGGCAGTCAGATTATACTTTGGTTTTATACGTTTCAGGGAGGCAAGAGTGACAGGCAAAGATATAAGTCAATACATGGAAGGTATCCTTTCATTCACACTGAAAATGCAGGATAGCTGGAAGGAGTGTGGGGGTTTACTGCTTATAGGTGGATTCAGAGATTCTTTAATTTGCAATTGGTTAAAGGAGTAAGGCTCTATCTAAAACTTGGCATCAACAGAAAGGAATGTTTTAAGATAGGGATGCTATGTAACAAGATTAATGGCCTGCAGGTGTGACTTAACGCTTGCCTTGCATGCCCTCAGGCCTTGTTTAAAATTTGGTGTCTTATTGCCACAAAGAGAGTTTTGTCTTAAAATATCTATTTTAACATTAATGCTGGTCAACTGTTGTGCCTAAACTAATGTATGTCCGACCTCTCTTCCCATTATGGCCGAGAACTCAGTTTAAGGTTTCTCTGGCAGGGTCCCCTTGGCCAAAAGGGGGTGTGTACAGCTGGTGAGGGACTTAAGATATTATGTTTAGTTTACAATACTTTATAGATTTTATACTTGTGGTATACTGTAAAGTTTACAGAATAAAATAAGCAAGAGTTCTATAGTACACTTGAAATAAACATCACATTATATCTTTTACAGGCACAAAGTTTCTAAAGATTCAAGCAAGTTTAGTCAACCTTCATTTATTAGGACTACTTCAAGTATGCCAGCTTACAAACAAGAAGCATCCTACAAATGGTTCTTACTACATAATTCTTAGACTGAGTGTATTTATACTTTGAAAAGTCATACGAATGTTAAGATGTCAATTTTACATCACTACTTGGTGAAACTTTTTGTCTTCCTTCATGATTTCTTCAGTTTTTTTTTTTGTTTTGTTTTGTTTTTTTTTTTAGCAGACAAGACTTTGTAAAAAGTGTGAATCTAAATATAGCTTATCACCTGGTAAAAGCTGCAGCATTTCATCAGCAGTTAACTTGATCATCAGCCATCTTTCTACCCTTTCTAATGCAAGATCCAAGCAAAATTTTTGCAAGTCAGAGAGCGGCAAAGAATAAGTCTTATTTCATAAAACTGTGTGGGTGCCAAATTTCTTCAAGTATAAAACTTTCAGTTGTTGCTGATGGAGATGACCACTGGCAGCCCACCACCTTGGCCAAGTTGGAGTAGATGGCCGGTGGCTCCCACAGGCAGCAAAGGAAGAAGCCTGTGTCAAAATGGCTGCTGCTGCTGTGCTCCAGTAATGCAGCACCCAGATGTCAGATGTGCAGTTGAGGTGTACACACAGGTGTAGGAACTGATGCAGGTCATAGTTGATACAGGTGCACAAGGTGGCCAGGCCCAGTGGTGGCATAAGGCATGGCCATGGTGGGGTGCAGGCTCCTCTGACCAGGGTCTACCAGGGAGTCCCTGGGCTGCCTACATGTTTTTCCATAAACTGCTTATTCATATCCTTTACTTATTTTTCTTAGGTTGTATCTTGTTATTAACATCTATTTGTATGATAATTAGTCCTTTCATTTGTGGCAAAGGTTTTTGTAATTAGCTTTTTGGAGAGGCATTTTTCATAGATATTATACAATGGTTTATATAGCCAAACAATAATTTTGTCTTCTGGACTGCTAGCTGCCTTAAACAAGTTTGACTTCTTAGTATGAATAAAAATTGTCTTTGAAGTTCCTGGAGGAACTAGCAGTTGTGTTTGCAGAACCTGAAACAGCAAGCCTCAAAAGCCACAAACAAAAGAGGCAAAAGGAGGTCAACAAATGCCCCAGTTTTCTGAAGAGAAAGATTCAAGGAAAGTCAGGCTAATTTATGTTAGTTCTGAGCAAAGTTATAGAACTGATTACTAAGCCATCAGGTTCAGGAACAATGATCAAAGGGCATGTGGCCACCAGGAAGAAGTCATGCCAAATTCAGTTAGCCCCTACTTTTGTTAAGATCTCTGGCCACATAAATCAGAAGATTGTCATAGGCTTAGAACTTCTGGGTTTCAGCAATGCATTTGATAAAGTATCTCAAGACTTTCCTGTGGACAAGGTTGTTAGCCAGATGGTTGAACAACTATATCCAAAGAGATTAATTAATGAGTCAATCAAACTGGAGGGCTCCCTAAAGGCCAGGGCTCTCTGAACTTGATCACATCTTAATGTTATCATTGATTTGGGTGAAGGCACAGAAGACTACTTATCAGATTTACAGGGTACATGAGGCTGGAAGAGCAAGTTAATACAAGGACACACTGGAATCAAGATATAAAAAGATAACTGACAGCTTGAAACAGGGTTAAGAAGGGTAACTGTAAAATCCCATACTTTTCTAGGGGAAACAATGTGGATAAACAAAGCTTGGGAGAGATAATGAGTCAAAAGCGGTCATTTATGTGTAAAGAGACATGCAAATTTAAGTTGTGCCTGGTTGCCAAAGGAGTCCACACCCAGGTTTTGAGCTGCCTGGCTGGCTTCTGGCTCAGATGCAAGGCTGGAGCAGTTTTCTCTGCTGTAGCTTTGGATTTCATGATTTTGAGATTTGTGTTCAAAGTCACCTACATCTCCCAAAGTCTCCAGGAAGAAGAGGCACCTGTCCAGGTGGCTTCTGACCTTGCTTGCCTTCTGACACCTGCATGGTGGGTATTTGCCAACTGTGCCCTGGGCCTATGGCCTTTCAGTCTAAACTCATACTGGTAGAGCTCCTAGAGGTCATCAAGCATAATTGTCTTCATGTTACAGCCTGAGAAGTGGAGGCCCAGAGTGGTGTGGCGAGCACGGGAGAGGATGATGGCAAAACCTAAGGTCACATGGCAAGTAAGCAGTAAAATGTTCCAATTCTCAGCACAGGCATATCTCCACCCAGCCTCTTTTCCCTCTCGTTGCTCTCTCTCAGGTAAGGCAAGCCCCCAGGAGTAGGACAGTATGGAAGGAAACACTTGGTCCTACCAGATGGACTCCTTTCCCAGGTCCTGAGTAGGGAGAAGCATGAAGGCCTTGCCAAGCTTTAGAGATTTAGAAGCTGCCTCCTTGGTCCAAGACTGAAGAGATATGAAAGGCCCTCCAGAGGGTTCCATCATCTCCAATCTCCATCAGGTCACCAAGTCCCCCTGAATGAATATACAAATGCAGCTTTAAGATGAGCCCCCAGGGCCAGGTGTGTTGGCTCATGCCTGTAATCCCAGCATTTTGGGAGGCTGAGGTGGGCGGATCACCTGAGGTCAGGAGTTCGAGACTAGCCTGGCCAACATGGTGCAACCCCATCTCTACTTAAAATGCAAAAATTAGCCAGGTGTGGTGGTGGGTGCCTGTAATCCCAGCTACTCGGGAGGGTGAGGCAGGTGAATTGCTTGAACCTGGGAGGCGGAGGTTGCAGTGAGTCGAGATCGCACCACTGAACTCCAGCCTGGGAGACAGAGCAAGACTCTGTCTCAAAAAAAAAGAAAAAAAAAAAAAAAAAAGATGAGCCCCTAATCCCTGTCAGCTTGCTATCCCTAAGACCCTCCTATGTAGAACTCCTGGAACTGCCCCCCATTATACTTCTCAGACATTCTTTCTTCCTTGTTCCCACTCTTGGGAGTTCCAAAGATATTTGAGGGCCTGGTACTGACCCAGTCACAGAGAAGTCCTTGTCTTCTCAGCTTCAAGGGATAAGCAGGGTCCAGAATTTCTCTCCAGCACAGCCTGGATTAAGGAGTTATTGCTGAGGCTGGCTGGGAAGGCAAATGGCTTCTAAAGGAAGCAGACCTTCTGTCCCTTCAGGCATCCTTTTCTGTGGCTGGAGGCCACTCACATCACACAATACACCCAGGGCCACAGGGTATTCTGCAACCTTCAGAATTAGCTTGTCACAGGAACCCTCACATCATAAACACACACACACACACACACACACACACACACACACACACACACACACTCTCCCAAGTCATCCCTCAGGCCCTAGCACAGGTGCTTCTTAGTCCTCCCTGCCAACCTTACAGATGTCTGAAGGCATCGTTAGCTGAAGGAAGGTTCCATTTGCTCAGTCAACTTCTGGCGCTGCGCTTAGCAGCCCCCAACAAATGTCATCTCCAGCCACTTCCTGCCACCCTCAGCAGCCCAGAGTGCCCTTTCAGTTCAGGGATAGCCCAGCTGCCTCATCTTCCTCCATTTCCACCCTCTGTGGCATCTACTTCTTGCTTCCTTTCCTCTTTTTGTACCTGTCCCATCAGCTCCACATCTACTCACAGCTCCGAAGTCATTTCCCAATTCCCCATGCTCCATCTGTCTGCTGGGGAAAGGGTGCACCAAGGCTTATTTCCAAATTCTTCTGACTTATTACCTCGGGCTTTTTAGAGCCTCAGTGTACTCCATATAAAATGACTTCTGCTTTATCCAGCATCTAATATCCTATCATTTTAGGATATTAGGAACTGCTTCTGCAGTTCCAAAATCTAAATAAGTTGTTGACATGCATTAGGTGCCTATGACATGCCATGCTCTGCATCACAGGCAGTATCTCATTCATGCCTCCTGAAACCTTGAGAGGTGGTAACATTAGCAGCTTTATTTTACCCATAGGGAAACTGAGGCAGCGCCGAGAGGTTACATAACTTGCCTAAGATGAGTGAGCTGGCCCCTGGAGAACAAGGCTGAAGCCAAGTGGTGGTGTGGCTCAGAGTCCACACCCAGCACCTCCATATCACAGTGTGGTTCAGAATCCATGAAGGTTTCAGAGTTACTTTATTTGTGCTGATCAGGATTAGGAGGCCTAGAAGATTAGAGGAAATTCTTCCTAACAGCTCTGAGGTCAGGGGAGTGATGATCTCCCCTGGTATCAGAGGACTCCCCAGAACACCAGCATTGCCCATCCCAATTTGTTCCAAGGACACAATAAGATAATGGACTTCCAACCCAATAGGAGAGATTTGGGTCAGGCAAAAGTATTAAGTTATTTTTCACTTTTGAAGTTAAAAAGATCAGAAGTTTCTGATAGGCTTTAATGAAAATAGTCTTCCCTGGGACCCACTCAGTCCAGCTGCTCAGAGGCAGCCACATTTAATGTTTTTAGGCGCTCCTTCTGGTATTTGCTTTTGTCTTTCTAGATGATGTGCTCTTGCTGCTGTTTCTTTACTCACCAATTTTTAGTTATTTTCTACTGATTTGGACAGAATTTGACAAGATCTGTACAAATATCCTGGGAGTGACAGTGGAAGAATGTCTTCCTAGAGGAGAGAGGTTGAGGGCCCAGGAATAGGGGATGGCTCTTTTGTATGAGGGGAAGAGGGACAGTTCTACTGAAGAGCAGAAGACAGCCAGGGAGTTTCTGGCTCCAACCTTCAAGCACACTGTGTTCCATGGATTCTTCCAGGACTTTGTGAGACAATCTTTTTCCTCTTAGCATGGATAGCAGGCCATGTCACTGACACCTCCAGGCCTGCCTAAGGTGTGTTTGCTTGCCTCACTCTACCCGGAGTCCCCTATCTGCTTCTTTCTCTTTCGTCTAAAATGCTACCTCCAGCTATAGCTCAGTGTCACTCTCTTACGGGGAGCCTCCTTGGCATGGCTGCCCTTCCCTTTCCTTCGGTTTCTGAAGGCTGGGCCATGGGAACAGCACGTTTCATACTTCTTGGTCCTCTGGCAACTCAGGGGTCTACATCTGGCTTCTCAGGTTAGCTACTGAGACCGCAGAATGCAAGAGCCTATCAGATGTCCCAACCAGCACCTGTAGTCCTGAGCTTAGCCCTGGCACATGTAAGAGCTCAAAACTTAGGGCTCTGGTAGTTATGGTTTCTATTAGAGGACCTGCAGCAGGGAGAAGACAAAGTTAACTCGGCCTTACCTGAGACCACAGCCCTGCTATAAGTTTCTGAACAGAATAAAATATTCAGGTAGCCCTTCACAGTTAACAAAGCACTTTAACAACCTTGTACATTACGCATTTATCAACATTCCAACTTAAAGATGACTTAAATCAGGTTCTGAGAGGCCTTCCAGAAGTCTTACCACTAGAAGGAGCAGAGTTGGCCAAGAATACCAAGTTTTTACATTCTTTCCTCTGTCCTTGGGCCCTGCCAAGTCTCAGCCTCACACACAGAAGAGGCAAGTGTTGAGCAGAGGCTGCTCAGGGAGGTTGCCAGATAAAACAGGACAATGTTCCCTGTCCCTCCAGAATGACATGAGACAAAGGGCCAGCTGCTTTCCTCTCACTCACTTGGAGCTCCATCAGCATCCAGGGATTCACGAAGCTCCTACTGTGTGCTGTGCACATGGTCATCAGTAAAACCAATAATGTTTCTGTGCTCAGAGTTTACCATCTCAAGCAGTACACAGTCTCTTTCTCAACTCTTCTCATTAGCAGTCACTCATCATGGTACCCTATATAGGAGTCAAAGTCAGAAAAGCCCAGATTGTCAGCCCCAGGAGCTGGCTGCTCACCAGAATTGCCTGCTTGGGGACTGCTCGACTAGTCTCAACTCCTGTTTTATAAAATGGGAAGATGGAGTCCACTGTCACACAGAGGTTGGGGTGGCCAAGCCAGGGGCAGCCTCCTGAATCTTCCTGGCGTGACCTCCAGCAGCAGTCATGTTCTCAGAATTGATTACACAGCTAAGGGTCAGGCCAGCACACTAGGGCAGTGAGGAAACAGCCCATCAGGAAACAAAGATGGGGCAGGGGTGGGTGGCACGGAAGGGCTGGTTGTGGTGGCATATGGACCAAGGAAGATGAAGGGAGTAGGCAGAGCTGGGCATGAAGAAACATACTATGCTGAAAGGTTCAGTGCTAGGTACCGACTACAGGGGCTACTAAGAACAGGGTTGCATTGGGAAACAGACACCAGGCTGAGCAGCAGGATGCTATTCATGCTGAGGAGTTAGGATGGGCTCTGGGCCCTCATCATTAACCTGCTAAGACCTCTAGACAAGAGAGTAGAGCCCAGTCGTGACTGACAAGGTAACTGACAGATCTCAACAAAGTAGAACAGCCAACTCAGGCTGATCACCTGCTTCTCCCACTGCCTGGCCACTTCCGACAAGCAGAATTGCATCTCTGGACTCAGGTTCCCAGCAAAGCCCGGGAGAGGCCTGGAAGCTGTTCTATAAACACACAAACCAGGGACAATTAAGTTTCTCCACTGATTCTCTTTCAACTACTCTCTGTGGCCATTAAATGGGTGAGAGAGTGACAAATAGTATTAGATTTGCCTCAGGTCTCATACAGTACAGAGAGGGTCTCATACAGTACAGAGAGCCCCATCTTCCTGCTGCAGTCTCCAGCTTACCTCCAGGGAAAGCGCAGCTTAGTAGGGACCACTTCTCCACCCACTGGCTGTAGGCCAGGCTCACCTCACCCTTTTTCATTTTGCAAATTCTTCCTGAGTATCTCCTCTGTGCCAAGGCCAAGAGGTAGAGAAGACCATGGTGGGGCTTGGACTGTCCTCCTCTATACTTGACCCAACCCTTTCTCCACCAAGTCAAGTTTATCCAAGACTGCATCTTCCCAGAAGCCTCAGCCCAAGACCAGCTCATATAGCCCTGACAATCCCTGCCACCCAGTCTCCCTGTCATGGTGGAATACTGATCTTCCCAAAGATATTCACATACTAATTCTTGAAGCCTGTGATTGTGTTACCTCGCCTAGCAAAAGAGACTTTGTAGATGTGATTAGGCGTAGGATCCTGAGATGGGGAGACCATCCAGGCAAGCCCAATGTAATCAAGAGGGTCCTTATAACTGAAGGAGAGGAGCAATTCAGAAACAATGTGACAAAGGAAGCAGTGTTAGAGTGATGCAGCATGACTAAGACTCTACCAACCACTTCTGGCTTTGAAAACAGAAAGGGGTCATGAACCAAGAGATGTAGAAGAGCTCTAGATACTGAAAAAGGCAAGGAAACAGGCTTTCCCCTAGGGCTCCATAAGGGACAGAACCCATTTCAGACTTCTCATCCCCAGAACTATAAGGTAATAAGTTTGTGCGGTTTTAAGCCAAGTCTGTAGTAATTGTTATTTTCCTATTGCTGCAAGTTACTAACACATACCTTATGACCAGTTCTATGCTCCAGTCAAACCAGTCCACCTACAGCTGTATAAGTCATCCCATTTCACATCTCCCTGCCTTTGTACATGTTGTGCCCACCACCTGGGATGCTGTTCCTGGCTACTTAATATCTTTGATCCAGCACCTTCTCAATAAAGGCTTCCAATTTCCCTTGTGTGGACAGCTTCATGCTTGTGCCTCCACTGTACTTGACTGTTCTTCTCACTGGGTGCTGTTCACTTTTGCACTTGGTGTGAACTGTAAGTAGGGAGTTTCATCTACTTTCATAACCCCAAATTCTCTTGTATATGGTAGCTTAGTGAACATTTGCAAAATGACTATAAAATGACCTACTCTGTTTTGTGCAACCTCTGCACAGAAGCAGTTGAGCAAGGTGGTTGAAAGTATAAGTTCATGTCATTTTTTTTTTTTTTGACACATATTCTCACACTGTTGCCCAGGCTGGAGTGCAATGGCGTGATCTCACCTCACTGCAACCTCCACCTCCCAGGTTCAAATGATTCTCCTGCCTCAGCCTCCTGAGTAGCTGGGATTACAGGTGCCTGCCACCATGCCCAGCTAATTTTTGTATTCTTAGTAGAGATGGGGTTTCACCATGTTGGTGAGGCTGGTCTAACTCCTGACCTCGTGATCCCCCCACCTCGGCCTCCCAAAATGCTGGGATTACAGGTGTGAGTTACTGTGCCCGGCCCAAGTTCATATCATTTTATATCAAAAGACTAAAATCTTGATCTTGTTAGTATTCATGCTGAAGTATATAGGGGAAGTATACAGATGTCTGCAACTTGTTTTGAAATGCATCAAAAGTGAGACTGATAGTTATGGGGATGTATAGATAAGTGATAAAATAAGTTCTTTTAGTGTTAATGGTATATGAGTATTCAGTATAAAATTCTGTCAGTTGGGTTATGTTTTTTTCCACAAGCTATTGGGGAAAATGTGTATATCCTGGGACTAGACAGTCTGAGAAACTCTTGGTGCTACCACTTTCCAACCACATGAACTTAGGCAGATTACTTCTCTCTCTCTAGGCCTCAGTTTCCTCATTTATAAGATGAGGGAATAGTACCTTCCATATGGTTGTGAGGACCAGGTGAGTTAATGCATGGGGAGTATTCAAAAGCACCCTACATGCCAAATAAGTGTTAGCAGCCAGTCACCTCTTGACAAGCCCCACCTTTCCTTCCTTTTCACCCTCAGGAGCGTCACAGAGCTAGGCATGGGGCAGATACTTGGAAGTTTACTGGTGGCCTGGTGAAAGGCTCTCTTGGAACAAGAAGTTGGGGGCAGAGGGAAGAGAAGAGAGTATCTGACAGTCGGCCTGTCTTCTTCCTCAATCTGAAGGAAGAGAGAGTCCTTTGGACTTGACACCCATAGCACATGCTAAGCACTTCTGCCAGATTTCATCCTTAGAAGGAAGGTGCCTCAGAGTTCCAGGCACAGGGAATAGTCCAAAAGCCATAAAGGTGTGAGACAGCTGCTTCTAGAAGCAAATTATTGGAGATAACCAGGGCTCTGCCAAACAGCATCTGAATTATTAGGAGCCAGGGCTGTCAGAGGAAAACATGTTGATGTATGCTTAGAACAATTACACTTGAAATATTAAGGATGGATAAGAGGGAAATAAAAATGGAAGCCCAGAGGCTAACTGGGAAGCTCTTGTGGTAATCTAGGGTAGACATGAGAGGCAGTGGTGTACAGTTGATGTATATCAAGTCTACAAAGGGGGTTCTCACTCAACACCCTATCTTGTACTACACCAAGTCTGACACTCAGGTTCATACCATGGCTGTTAGGCTCCATCAGGCCCCTTTAGCCCACCTGGTACGGAGGTCAAAGACAGAAGTAATGTCAATCTGTCCCTGTCCCACAGGCCTCAGTAGGTGCTTAGTAAGTTTGGGAGATTTAGAAAAGCACTACTGGATTAAGGGCAAGCAGAGCATTTTCTTGGATGTTCCTAATGGGCGAGGAAAAGGATCCTGGATTCTTATTATGCAAGCTGTCCATAGCCCCTAGGAGTCCTAGAAGGCTTCAAGGAAGGACATAGGACCAGACTGGACCACTCTGTTCTCTCTGGGAGAACTCAACATCTTGCACTCAGGACTTAAGCCATGTAGGAAAGACACACAAGAATAGGCCTCTGGATCAGAGGTACCCAGTGGCCCAGAATGGTCAGGGGTTAGAGGGGGACCAAATTCATACAGCGCCTGGTGGGCTTTCTTCAGATAAAAAGTAAAAGGCAGAGTGCTGAACCAGGTGGAAGGGGGAAGGGGATTCCTGAGCACCGCCAAGTATGAGATCAGCAAGACAGGGGAATCTAAAAGAAGATGCCTTTGGAATAAGAAAGCCAAGATCATCTACTCATGTAGGAAGGGCTTATGAGAAGGTCTAGCCATGATCCTACAGATGCTGCCCATATGTAAGTAGGAAGGCTAACAAACTAAGAGGAGCCAGCTTTTAAGGTGAGGGTATAAACTTAAGGGGGCAGACTGGGCCTTCAGTACATCTGGAGAATGAGACAGCCAGCAGCTTAATCAAGGCCAGATAACACGTATCCAAGGGTATCTTAAATGTTTTCACCCAGTGGCTGTGTCCGAAATAGACTCCATGTGATTTGAGCAGAAAAGGTGTTTAAGGAGTATACATCCCAGGGAATCACTCAGAACTAGAGAGCAAGACTCAGCCAGAAACACCCACAAGTCACAATCCAAAACAGCTTGAAGATCCTACTACTGCCATCCCCTAAGCATGAGCTTTAAGACCAGCCAAAGCAATTTTTAAAATAATTTGTTTCTATGGTAGGAAGACACTGACTCCTACCAAGACTCATATGCTTGCATGGAAAGGAGATACCTAGAGGGAATATTTAAGTCTACAACAAGAAGAAAACTAGATGTTCACTACAGTCCACCCTTCTTTTTACCTAATATCTATTCTTCCCATACTTCAAGAAGTGATGCTACTCAGATACACAAAAATCAACTGCTCCCCATCACACCACAAATTTGCTGTCTTCCATTGTAATCTAGTATTAGGTGATGCTCATTCCGTTTTTAGGTCTATCCTAATCCTGTCCTGTGACCTGTGGACAAGAATATGCATTCTACCTTTCATAAAGCAGAGGTAAACACCAGTCACAAGAAAGATAAATGCAGATTAAAGACCTTTTATTATAACAATTATGAGGCCACTGTCATTTGTTTCCTTTCCCTTAATCAAACTAGCTAATTGGGTTATTTAGATGATGGAATGATCCAAACTTGTTACTGATGTAAATATATCCATTGGAGCACTGCCAGTGTAAGGCTGCTGTCATCTAATCTATTTCCAAATATCAGGAGGTTTACATGGGAGTTCCCTGGATTTTCTATTCCCACTCCCTCTATTGCGTTAAGATGATCTCATCTTTGACATGGTCGCCCCAGCCAACATTGTAATGCTCCCTTTACTTGTCTATTCAAAGGGTTAGAGACAAATGACCAGGGTCTATCTCTACTCCCACTTCAATGATAAAATTATGTTTCTTGGAAACATTCTTCCTTAAGTTAGTAAGGCCTCTGAACTAGCAGAACCCAGAAACCCAAGAAAAGAAGTCACGTTATAAGGACTTTTGCTGTTACAGTGAGAGGAACCATGTTTGTTTTTACCGTTAAGTATCTGAATCCAAGCAGTCTGGGCAGGAGAGAGATAAATTACAGTAGTCATTGGTTCAGAACATATACCACACCCGCTATGACAGTACTTCACCTTCTCAAAGCAGCGAATCCCAGGAGATACTATAATGAAGTTTCAGAGCACTTTCTAGCATTCTAGAGTCAGTGACTTCTGAGAGATGAGGTACATGATAACAGATTCCATCGGCTTCAGCCTATTGATTCACTTGTGCTGAGAAGCGGGTTCCTTTGTCAGACAATGCTTTATGGGAAACAATGAACCTGAATGTTACATTTGAGTTCACCAATATTTTTTTAAACAAATTTGCCAGGAAAAGGCATAAATCCAAGTATCTTTTCTGGTAATGCCAAATGGTCAACACCCTCCCACTCCATGATAGAAATCCAATGAAGGGAACTCATCATCAGGTAGCTGGCTTGTCTTCCAAGTTTAAGGTGCCTTATCAGTGGGCCCCTGGTCACTGTTGCTGATAAGTTAGTTCAGCCTTTGTGAGAACTTTGAGTTGTTGGTCTCATGCATGGCCTTAATCTTGGAACCATGGCACCTCATCCATGAGCCCTTCAAGTACTGGGTGGCTAGGGAAGAAGCTGATCTAAGGGGAAGGCCACTTTGTTCATCTAAGTTAAGGCCTCCTCCAGAGCTGGGCCTTTGTTGGTGTTCACAAGGGATATCGCCACACTTGGGGTCCATTCTAAGGACCTCATCTGTATGCTCCTTCCCCAAACTTTCTTGTCACTAATTATATATCTTGCTCCTTCTAAGTCTATGACCAGCCTATGTGAACAGGTAAGAGCCAAACCTGGAGAGGTTAATGTCACACAAATGAAACTAGCCTTGCTGCCTTTGGCCACCTGATATCAGAGTATCTCTGCCCATGTTTAGGAATTATTTGCCCTTTAAGTCTTAGTGGGAAGCAGCATCCACTTGCCCTATAGCACATGAAATTTGAATTAATTATTTTCCTAATCTCTCTCGCAGGTAGAAGGTAGACATGTGACCCAGGCTTCGTTGACTAGATGAATCTTTCCTACACTTGGAAACCTTGCTCTGTTGACTGCTCTTCCCTCAGTAGCCAGGCAACTTGGAACCCTGATTGAAGCAGAGCTGCCTGGTAAGCCTCCCAGGCCAGTTTTAGGCTTTACCCGGCATATACCTCTAAACTATGGATGTTGGCCTTCTCATGATTTAATAACTCCAAGCCATGCCAAGTTGATGATCTATTGTTTAGATTGTACTGTATACAGTTCAGGGCTTTCCTATAGCCACCTGTCACTCACTACACTGAGCTCCTTAAAGACAGGAGCTAAGCTTTCTTTCTACCCCTGGCCGTGGCAGAAAGAGTGTCCATTATCTGCATATAGGATTACCATAGTAGGTAGATCCCCAGAAGTCATCACCTTTAGGTTGGAAAAATAATCAGAACCCTAGGTAACATGTTCTAGGGTGATAAACTTGGAAGATCTGTGAGAGAAAATTTAAGGGGCCTTCTTTAGTAACTTCAGCTGTTGACTAAGCAGAATGAGGCAGGACAGAACAGTGAATAGAAATAACCATGACTAAACAGCAGTGACCCAGACTATGGACTGATTCAGGCTTTTATTCAATTAAGATCAAGCGCTTATCTGCTGTGATCTTCTGGAAGCTCTCTAGTCAAAGCGAACCCTTGGAGTCTCATCTCCTCTGGAAATGATGAAGCAATGCCAATGGTATTAAGAGGGTGTTGACCTTCTCATGATTTAATAACTCCAAGCCATGCCAAATTGTTGATCTATTGTTTAGGTTTTATTGTACACACACACACACACACACACAGAGCCATATGACAAAAACTTTTACGACATAAAAATTCTTGAGAAATCTGTGGAGTCTGCAAGTTTAGGAAAGAAGATCTGGGAAGAAAAAAAGAAGAGACTTGGACAAGTAAGTCACAGTCAAGTCCAGCTAAGAGGTAGCCACAAGTTCTAGTCACATTTACTCCTGCAAACCAGAACATGATACATACACAACTGGAGTGAAGTAGAAACCCGTCTGAACTAAACATACTTGGACCTTAAATGCCTTATCCTCTGGATTGTAAAGAACAAATTGACCAACCTCAGAACTCAGAGGCAAGAGAAGCAAAGCTCTAGAGCTTAGAAAAGAGAGCAGCCTAGCTGCGATCAGAATGGACCAGAGGAAAGGCCAGCTCCGGTGTGTGGCCTAGCAAGAAGGCCTTGTACAAGCAGGCAGAGTGCACCAACACCAAGGGCTACAGCTACCATTGTCTTCATACCCATGGTTGGCAGGAACGGAGGCCCCAGGTTGATAAGATGGTAAAGGCCCTGAAAACAAGTTTCCACCCATAACATTGAGTGGGCCAGGAGCTGGGATGCTCACAGCCAGGGCCCCAAGATGCTACCGCCTAGTTTGCTACCTTTAAAGGGGAAGGGGAGTGAGAAAAGCCACTGGGTAAAGTCCTGAGACTCACAGGTAGAAGCGAGGCCTTGCTTCCCATCTAGGTTCAAGAGCACACAAGTATTCTATACCTCAGCTCTCAGGAGGACCATCCCCCACTTGTGAGGTGAGATGAAGGGGGTATTTAAGATGACTCCTGGCATTTCAGGGATGCCTGCCTGAAGCCTTCAGTAGTATTCCAAGACATCTGCCTGGTCCCCAGCCTCAGATGTCTGAGGACAGATCTTAGGAGGCTTCTGTGGATTAAGGTCAACAGCCAGCTTCTAACCAGTCTAGTATTTAGCATTGCCAGTGACAATAATTGGGCAAGAGAAGAACTAGAAGGCTGATGGAAACCCTTCTCTCAGGAGCCTTACCATATCAAATAACCTTCTCTCCTACCTTCAGTTTTTCCACCACTGGGCTCTTTCCTTCCATGGCTATACAGGAGACTCTAGTTAAGTTTAAAAAGACTTTCATCTCTCTACCCTGTGAGTTTTTCTATCTGGCATCTTATTTTTCCACAGCTAAACAGCCCATACTCTTCATTTCAACACATTACCTACCCCAATCTGATGCTTATCCATATCTCTTGGGGTTCCTTGGGGGAAGTATCTTGGGGACTAAGAAGAACCCCAAGAGATATGGATAAGCATCAGATTGGGGTGGGTAAAGACTGCTGGCTACTAAGGTTCCTCAGTAGTCTACAAATAGCTAATCCCCAAAGGAAACATTTCTGTTCTCTTACTGGGCCTCATCCCCCACCGATCCCCCATTTAACACACATGACTTCTGTTTTGGAAACCCTAGCCTCCATGATACTTGCTTGCTGGCTGTCATCTTTCTCTACTGCTTAGTCTCCAAGTGTAAACTCTGGGCAGAGGAGGTAATGGAAGTTTGTAGCCTTTGTTTTTAGGTTCACTCCTCAGTTAATAACTTTATCTCAACATCCTGGATCTTTTGTTATCAACACACCAATGGCTGATCTCTAGCCAAAACTCTGCTCTTGGTCTACCAGACTGATCTCTACCTGCCTGCTAGACATCTCCACCTGAGAACTGGGCAACTCAAACCAAGACTGCCCTAAACTGAGGGAATTTTTGCCTCTAAGTAATTCTAGAAGTGGGTCTGCTCAGATAATGTCATGTTGTCGACCTAAAGTTTACCATGAGGTAATTAAAAACTTCTACTTCTTTTCTGCCTTGACAAACACTGTTAAATCCTCTCCCAAACAACTCTCAAACCCATCCATCTTATCCCAGCTCAACTCCCAATCCCAAGTTCATCCTCTTGCCCAAGTAGCTGCAACAGTTTAACTAGTCACCTTGCAATTCTTTGTTTAGCCTTCCCAGCCAGTCTCTGTCCTATAGGCCTAGATCATCTTAAAGATGATCTTTAAAGATGTCAGTCTGATCTGGTCACTAGCCTACCTATTGCCTTTGCTTACATTCCTTCCATGGCTCCTGAGCATTAAACGCTATAGAACCAAATCTTTGATTTGGCCTAGAAAACTTTATGTGATCTAACCCTGACTTAAGCCTCCAGTGTTAACCTTGGCCACCTTCTCTACATTTGAAAGAGATCAGTTTTTTATCTATTATTCACATGCCTAAGTACCTTTAACCATAAGAGGTCACAAATAACTGTCAACCGAATTCCTAGGCAGTCTGACAAGTCATTGAGTCAGGAACATCCTGAAAACTAGGATAATAGAGTTGCCACAAAACATCCTGGTTTCTTCAAAGAGACTCATGAGGAACATAAGGGACTTTACCACTTAAATTTATCTTCTGGTAAGTCCTGTGGGTTGGGAAAAAATAAGACAAGCCCTTTCTCCTCCAATATTGTTGCAGGACTTTTCTTTAGTTCAGCTAAAGACACGGTCCTTGTCTGGCCCATGGCCATGAAAATTTAGGCTCGCGGATGGTTTGAAGGGTGAGTAAGACAGCTTTTTACTGGGTGAAAAGGAAGAAAAGGGGAAACAGGGACTCTCACTAGACCGAAGTCCCTGTTAGAGTGCTTCCCACTTGGCCATTCAAATCCCAGGTTCCACAAAGGAAGAGGAAGGGTAGGCTCCTCTCTGCTGCAAACATCATGAACTTCCAGACGCTCCATCTCAGTGGGCAGGCTGGTTGGAATTTCTTCAGGGACCCCCTCCCATCTGGGTGTCTCAATACCACCCATAGTTTTATTCTGCATTTGATAATGCTACGCCTTGACTTAGTATAGAACTTCTGTACTTAGATCAACTAACCCAGCCTTGCAAATGGCTGGACCCACTGGAGATGAGCTGGAACAGTGGGAACCTAAGGCTCTTTCCACCTTTTGGACACTGCAACCCATGATTAATATCATCCACCAGGAACCTAGGGTAGCTGTCAAAGTGTGTGATAAATTGGTCAATTTTCTGATAGGCACAAGAGAAAGCTACTCAGTTTTAAATCTTAAATGGATTAAACTTGGAAGAGAATCTATGATAGCTACTGGAGTGCCTGGGACACCCTCCCCAAAATATTTTCTTCAGCCTCAAAACATATGATAGGGAAGTTCTTTGACCCATGCTTCTCTCTATGGGCCAGAATATCCCCTCTCATTACTAGGTTGGGATCTAAGCTATATGCCCAAGTGACTTTCCAGTATGAATATAACTGAAGTCCTTCCAGAACATGCACCTTCTTTCCAAGCAGCCTTGATTGTCCCCTTTACTGTCCTTCAGGCCCTGCCTTCTGAAAGTTGAGGAGCTAAATCTGGAAGTATGGGCCACTGGGCATTCTTAATGGGCCTGTGTGGCACTAATCCATGTTCAGACCAGGAATGACAACCCCTGGATTAAACAGTATTTTCTAACGCTCCAGGCTAGAAGGGGTCTCCAACCCTTAGTCACAGCTTTTCTCCAATATGTGTTCTTCTGACCCTGTCATTCAAAGAGACATTGAAAGTACTGGGTATTCCTGACTTATGCAAACCTTCAAGGAGGACAGGGAATTGGAATATTAACTCAAGATGTTAGAACTTTAAAAACATCCTGTGGTCTGTGCTTTGAAACAGCTCAACATGATAACTAATGGCTAGCCTATCTGCCTAAGGGCAGTGGCTGCTACCTGTGACATGTTGCAGGAAGCTGAAAACTGACAGCGTATACTATGCATTATACTTTATCTTTGCTTGAGCAGAAAGGAGGCTATTGGTTAATTGGTTGGCCAACTGGGAAAGTACCAAGCAGGCTTCTAGAAAACCCAAACGTAAGTCTTAAGGCTGTTTCTAGTCTGAATCCTGTCACCCTACTACCAGGGAATCTCCAGCCTCCTCATCATGACTGCATTAAAGTAATTGATCAGGTTTATTCCAGCAGACCAGACCTCAGATTTGCCATTGACAAAATCCAAAGATTGCTTCACTGATGGGAGCAGTTTCATGGAACAAGGAGTCAGAAGGGTCACACATGCTATAGTTACCACCCAGCACATAGATGAAGCACAGGCTTTGCCCCCGGACAGCCACCCAAAAGGTTGAGCTCATTGCTTTAACCAGAGCTATACATTTGGTTAAGGGAAAGAAAGTCAACATTTATATTGACTCTAAGCATGTTTTCCTAATATCCCATGCTCACTGGGTAATTTGGAAGGAAAGTAGGCCTTTTAAATTCTAATAATAAAGCATGGTCCTCAAATTCTTGAATTATTGGAGACAGTAAAAATGCACAAAGTAGCAGCAGTTATTCACCATCAAAGACACTGGACACCCATGTTGCATAAATAAATATTAAGACTGATCTAGAGGTGAAAAAGGCAGTCAGGGGATTCACTACTCAGACTGGCTCTTGTTCCTACTCTATTTGGATACCTATTACCCAGGATATTCAGAGTTTTATCTTAAAAGAGCTGAGCAGTGAGGGTCTTCTAAACTTGCTGATCATAAATGGCTTACAAATAATGAAGGAAGAAGTTATCCTTCCAGAAACTTTAATTAGACCAATTCGTGAACAAATCCAAAGCACCCATTATAGTGGGAAGTGACTCTATGCTGGATATAGCCTTATCTTGTTGGGCCTAACTTGCAATGAACAATATAAACCGTAGTCCAAAGTTGTCCTATATGCTTGAAAAATAACCCAAAGCCCCAGGAAGGCACAAAAGTTCCCTTTAAACAAGGAAATCAATGGAAAGTAACTCATCCTACGGAATACTGGCAATTAGATTTCACAATAATGCCCTGAGCCTCTGTATATTTGATGCTGGTTTTTGTCAGTACCTTTATAGGTTGGGTTGAGGCTTGCCCCACCAAGACTGAGAAAGCTACTGAAGTTGCAAAGGCTATAATGAAGCAAATTCCTTGATTTGGGACTCCTACACATGCTCCAAAGTGACAATGGAGCTGTTTTTATAGCCCAAGTAGCCCAGAAAGTACTGTGGTCACTGAGTACTGATTGGAAACTGCACTTATCTTGGAGACCTCAAACTTCTGGGATGGCTGAAAGAATAAGTAGGACATTAAGGAAGTCTCTTTCTAAAGCTTCCCAGGAGACAAATGTTACCTGGGAAAAGGTCTTACCCCTTGCCCTGCTGAGAGTATGGGTACTCCCTAGAGGTGGGTTGGCTCTTAGCCCCTTTGAAATGTTATATAGGCGACCATTTCTCTGACCTGCAGACCCCCCATCTGAGGATTTTTCTTCCCAACAAAAGCTAAATCACATACAAAACAAAAATCAATTAGTCTGAGTTTGTTTCTGACAGATTAGTTCCCTACTGACATGCCTCTCTACTCTGACACTGAAGGACGAAGCCTTGCTGAAAACCTGGTAATTCCAGGCTGAAGACTAGTTGCAACCACGATGGATTGATCCTTGAGTTGCTGCTGACTACCTTCTCATCTGTTAATATGGCCAGTGTTAAGCTGTGTATTTATCATATTTGAGAAAACCAGTCCCTCTGGGATCCCTCCAGGGGAAACAGTCATGGTCTTATAAACCTCTGACAGCCTTAATATTCAAAGCCCTGTCAAAGACTCTAGATAAGAAATCATGAAGGGAATATGCACTTTTCAGGTTATTGTTCTCTAGATCTTTCCTGCTTCTAGATGGGAAGGTAACTCATTAACTCATATTTCACAAACTCTTGCTCTATCAGTCAATGTATCCCACAGTTGACTTTTGGATAGGCTTAGGATTGTTCTTAAGCTCCCTAGGGGATCTCCTCCATGTTCTATGTTATTAATCACTTTAGTTCCAACAAGCCAAAAACTAGCCGGGTACTTGTGAGTACTTCCAGTTACAGGTATGTTTTCATTCTTCATTATCCCACGATGCCCCTTAGAATGAAGCAGCTAGAAAGATCAGTGACTAGATTCCCCATAATTGAAGACTAGATAAATAGAAAGGGAATGGAAACTGACCTACTTTTCTCATAGAGCTGATGTTTATAGTTTTTTTGAATGAACATAGAAACTGACCTTCCTGGTCTTAAAGTTTGAGCAACTTACATTTGTATAATCTGAGTTCCTTTCTCAGAAAACCTACTGTTAGGGCTCACAGATAGCATCAGAGAGCTAAAACTTTCTAGATCACTGTATCCAGACAGTGAGGCACCAGACTTCTTATCTGATCACTTGCTGCCCATTGACCAACTCTTCTTCCATAATCCCCCTCTCTAATTCCTGTTCTCCCACCTCTATATGAACCCATAACTTTAGCTGGTAAAGGGAACAGATTTAAGACTTGTCTCCCATCTCTCGGGAGACAACACCTGCAATAAAACTTTTCTCCCCTGGCAATACTCATTGTCTCAGTGAGTGGCTTTTCTGTGCTGTGAGCAACCAGACCTAGGCTGAATTTCTGGTGTTCAGCAACAGATCTTGCCCAGGTGGCACCACTAGCATGGCCACATGTAAACTGTTAGAACATGTCTATATATCCTACCTGGTTGACTGAGCCATCCATCCTCAGGGACTGACAGGGAATTCTGGCATTCTGTCAACTCAGCTTGTTTTCCTAAGTCACCATTATACCCCAACCTATCGCCATCAGAAGCAAGAGCATGGGGAAGGCACAGCTGTTCAGAGCAGAACAGACTAGATCCCAGGGAAAAGACTGGTTTGACTCCTGGTTAGGGATATTTCTTGAACCAAGATTAATCCTTACCTACTACACCTATGCAGCTGCCTCTATTGCAGGGAAGGTACACGGCTTCATGCTCTAGCCAAGAGAATGAAGGTCACAGGATGTTGAATAATTCAAAAAACAAAGAGGGAAGTTAGCATCTAGCCAGGAGTATCAACCATGACAGTAACGTAGGTTCTCACCCACACTTGTCCTACCTAGAACAGATGCTAGACAACATGCTGAAATATTGCTAAATGAGAAGACAGCCCCACATTGATAGTCCAATGTTAATTCAGTCCTTAGACTTCCAGAGCCTATTCAAGGATTGTCAAGACTGATTTTTGATAAACACTGACAAGTGAACTGACAGGAGAGGTTAGATGCTAAGTAGAGTAAGAATTTTGTCGGTATTAGGGAAAGTAGTAACTAGAAGAAAAGGACCTAGAAAAACATGCAGAGAAGGACACTGGTAAACACCTTCCATGTTGCTGGCTGTAACACTAGTCAAATAACCCAGAATTAAGGGATGTCAAGAAATTTCACCTAAGAAAGGACAGAACAGGTCAGGGGACCAGGACAATAGTCCCCATAAACAACCCCCCTTGTATACACAGAGCAGGGCAGCAAGCTAGAGTATAAGGAAGGATGTCCAGATGCTACCTGCTATGGGTCCCTTCCTGCTGTCCCCACCTTGGGTAAATAACAGAGACTCAAAGGAAAAGAGTAAGAGAAAAGCTATTTGGGCAGACCACACGAAAAATGCTACCGGAGCAGGGCTCTGCATTCACTATCAGAGGAAAGAGGCAAGGACACAGCATGGGGCAACCTTGACCCCCTATATACCATATATATACACATGAGGCTACTGGGCCTTCCTGATAAGCAAGACCCCCAGGCAACAATCCTAGGAGTCCCACCATAGCTTCTTGTTGTCTTAGAAGTTTCTATGCCCTGGGCCATAGAGTGGTCCTGGGTACTAAATGCCTGCCCCTTAATACTCTCCTAGGCAGTAGGTGGTCTATCTGCCTCATTATCCAGCCTCAGTCTCTCAGTGGAGTTCTGGTAATTCTCCATAGAATAGGAAGACCCTCAGTCAGCTCCTAGGCAGGCCATGGGGAGAGAATGATATCCTGAGCAGAAGTGAGCCCAGTGGCAAGTCAGAAGAAACTTACAAGGGTCTTCACCTCTAATAAGGTCAACACACCAACTCAAGTGGGCAAAAGATCTGTTTGAACTTCTAGCTGAATATGCCCCAAAGTCTATGTAACTGCCAAAGCCGCATGCTGAATGAAGGCCGGAAGCAGCAACACTAAATGTATAGTGTTGGTTAACAACGTGTTTTTCTATAAAACATTCTGTT
This sequence comes from Rhinopithecus roxellana, assembly GCF_007565055.1. NCBI lineage: Eukaryota > Metazoa > Chordata > Mammalia > Primates > Cercopithecidae > Rhinopithecus > Rhinopithecus roxellana. Next base: position 101,691,563 of record NC_044555.1, on the reverse strand, counting down.
GACAGAAGAGTTAAGTGTTTTCCTTTAAAAATTCTAGTTCTGGGTCTACTTTGGCATTAAGCAGATAATCATTATGTTGATGATAAATGCAGAGTTTGCTCACTAGCTTAAGAATCCTTTGGAATACCAGTGGTGTTGTGTCTTCAGTTCATACTGAAGCAGACAAAGTCCATATTCTCTTCCTATATGCAGCCTAAAGGAACTTAGAAGGGGCCAGGTGCGGTGGCTCACGCCTGTAATCCAAGCACTTTGGGAAGCCAAGGCAGGCGGATCACGAGGTCAGATCGAGACCATCCTGGCCAATATGGTGAAATCCCATCTCTACTAAAAATACAAAAATTAGCTGGGTGTGGTGGTGTGTGCCTGTAATCTCAGCTACTCGGGAGGCTGAGGCAGGAGAATCGCTTGAACCCAGGAGGCGGAGGTTGCAGTGAGCCAAGATTGCACCACTGCACTCCAGCCTGGGCGACAGAGCGAGACTGCGTCTCAACAAAAAAAAAAAAAAAAAAAAAAAAAAAAAAAAAAAAAAGAACTAGAAGGGAAACTCCAGGAGAGTAAAACTACATGGTATTTCACCAAAACTAGAGGTAAAATAGAGAAAGGTAAGTATGACAAGTCCTTTGGGGCCCAACACAGGTAAAGCCAAAGAGAGAGAAACCAAGCATCACAGAGCCACCATGGAAGGGAGGGACTCGATATAGGAAACAGATGCCTTACTAGGGCCACACAGCTCGGGTCCCAGAGTCATAGCTCTGAGGGACAACTGAGTATACCATGGAAGTTGCAATGATTCTTTGTCACAGCTGAGGCAAGGAGTTGGGTAGCAATGAGACTGGCAGGGAGAAAATGGATTAGTCCATGGGGACAAGCATGAGTCCAAGTAACACCAAGTAAAGCTGTTGTGACAAAGACTCAGATCTAGGCAACATAACAAAGGTTTACTTCTTAAGTCTTATGAGGGTAAAGCAATTTGTGAAAGGCTTTCTTCCTAGTATAGGCCTAGGAATATTTTATCTTTAGCTATATTATCTAGATTATATAGCCTCTAGGGTCACTTTTGCATAGGGAGGAGCATGGGGAAGGCACAGTCACTCTACTTCCTTGAGCCAGAAGTGACATTACTTCTATTCACAGCATATTGGGAGAACTAATCACATGACCCATCAGGCACAGGGGCTGGGAAATAGAGAAAGCATATAGATGAGTATTGACAGCAAGGTATGCAAATTCTTGTCATAGCCACTATGTTAGACTTATGAGAAACAGTATTACTACCATACTGAAGGATTATTAGAAGGAGGACAACTCCTAAGAATAGCCCCTTAGGTCCAAACAGGGATGCCAAAGCTGGCCTCATACATGTTGAGTTTTACCTGTCACCTCCAGTACTAGAGCTACCAGCACAGAAGGATGCTTTGGGACCAGCAACATTCAGGAACAGCCTTGAATGAAAGTGGATCAAGAGACAAGTTTCTTCCTTGAACACAGGGATAAGCAACCATCTGGGCAAAGCCTACCAGGGCCTATCAGACTGTGCAAGGTCTACCTCAACTAAGAGCATCTGCTTCTCAGCAACAAATTCAGTGAGATGGCATCATGGAATTGCCTCGCTCCTATTAGGTACCTGTGAAATGTGATATACAAAATGGCATTACTCTGGCTCAGAGCTCTGAAATGGAGTCAGGAAATCACTCTAACAGGAAATACTTACATGACCTGAAACCTTGCAAAATAACAGGAACTCGTCTCAAACCTTCAAACTGTGCCAAACTGCCAAGACCACAACATCCTGGTAAACCGCTGAATTTCACCAGCGCTGCAACTGCAACTCCTGCAGTGACAACCAATGAACTATGGACTCATTACTAAGCCAGACACCTCCACCAATGATAATTCTTTTGAAACAACTTGTGCAATCACCCTTAGTTTCCTTTTAAAAATCTTAGTGAGCACAGTGGCTCATGCCTGTAATCCTAGCTCTTTGGGAGGCTGAAGCAGGTGGTTTACTTGAGCCCAGAAGTCCATCTCTCCAAAAAAAAAAAAAAAAACCAACAAAAAAACCAAATCAAAAACAAAAACTAGCCAGATATGGTGGCATGCACCTGTACCACCAGCTACTCGGGAGGCTGAGGTGGGAGGATCACTTGGGTCCAGGAGGTCAAGGCTGCAGTGAGCCATGATCACAGCATGCACTCCAGCCTGGGTGACAGAGTGCGACCCTGTCTCAAAAAAGAAAAAAAAAAATCCATACACTCCTTCTCTTCGGAACACAATTCGGCCTTTAGCTGAATCTGTGTCTTCTGAGTTACAATTCCTAAGACTCCAATGAATGCCTTATCTTACCGCTTTGCAGTTTGGTCTTTTGTGTCTTCTTGGTTAATGCACTCAAGCAATTGTGTAAAAAAGAAAATGGAAGGAGAAGTCATACTTTTTAATCACCACTTTGTTGTAGACCCCAAATTCAAGCTCGTGTACCTGATGTGCAGCTGAGGCCAAACACTGAGATACCAGTGCTTGGAGACAGATAAATGGTTATTGGATTTGGCCAAAGGAAGAAGGCAGGAGAGTAAATCTCTCAAATTTGTCTTAACAAAGAGATGAAACAGGGAGTTTTTATGCAGCTAGAGAATAAGGGAGGGGGAATCTCAGGGAACCCAGGGAAAAAGTCTGTGTTCTTCAGTCTCGGATAACACCTTGAGCAACCAGACTTCTGAGTGTCAGCAGCTGCTCACAATGTCCTTAAAGGTATTCATTTTTTTTCTGCAAAATTTTTCATGACCCTGAAGTTCGCTCTTCCTGCTTGAAATAGTATATCAGTAGTTTATAATTATATTGTGGGAACAAGGGATATTGGGCAAAAAGTAAGCAATTAATATGTGTAAGCAGGCAAGTGTGTAATAAGAATTTTCATTATTTCATTCAGTCACTAAAAGTGCTGGGGTTTTGAAATCTCAAGAGGCCCGGTTACAATTTCATTTCCCTGGTATCTTGGTTAGCACTGCAGTTATTAAAATAAGGTGATCTGCACTGTATGCTACTACTGTAAATTGTTTAAAACAGTTTAAAAAACAGATTTAAAATAGAAAAGGAGAAAGCAAACTAAGTCGAGGTTGTGGTTCCCAAATTCACAGCAGAATTGAAGATGTAGATATAGAAGAGGGAAATGGAGGATAGGAGGGTTGGAAGAGGAGACTGAGGCCTTACAGCCTTACTCTCTGGTGGGGCTGCTGGCTCACTCCATGGCTCTGTAGTCACCAGTGAGCTCATCCTGGGAACAAGAATTTCACCTAGGGACTGCCAGTCCCCAGAGCTAGGGTTCCAAGGGGAACTTGTCCCAAGCCAGGAACCAGAATCAGGCAGGCCAGACAGGACCAGCAACCAGGCTGCCCTGAGGCTGAGCACCTGGGGAAGGGCCTTACAGACTGAGAGTGGGGCAGGCCAGAGGCTCAGGGCCTGAGACTGAGGTGGTGCTGGGAAGCAAGGAAACCACTTTGAAGTATATTTGCTATTTAAATTGATCTTTTATTTTTCACCACTCATTTTAAGCTCATATTATCACTTTTACACCACCAATTTGATCAGAGCAACATTAGCGACCCAAGCAAGGATCCAGTTTTAGCCTAATTAGGGGCAGCAGGTGAATTAGTAGATGGAAGCCCAGAGAGATAACACTGTGTGTCCAGGTCACACAGCAAAACTGGGATCTGAATTTGGAAGAGGAAACTCCTCATCATAACGCTCTACTCCAACCTCCCATCCCCCTCCTGCAGTCCTCAGGCAGTTCCCCTTAAACCATGTGTGCAATTGCATCTTTCCAGATAAACCAAGTCTGAGAAGGGCACACAAGGGTGTTGCCTCCCTTCTCCACATTTGTGGTTTGGCCCCTCTTGCAATATTAACCTGGCTCTTATAAATGTTTCATCCATTTTCTATTCCACATCACCCCTGCTACCATTTTCTCACATTTGAGCTTGGGATCATGAAAATTAAATGTGCTTACTTCACCCACCCTTATGCTTTTGCCCAGGTTTGGGACTTAACAGGAAATGATCTTGTTCAAATGTTCTTCCAATCCTCTGAGTCTCTAGTCATTCAGCCCTGCCTGCTCAGCTGGGCTCAGTAAGGGATACTGTTATAAATACACCTTGCTTCTGGGTCCAGCTTTCACCTTTTCAAAGCATGCTTCTGTAATATTGTCTATGTATTCCTGGGCAGGCAGGAGGAGCCATGTTTGAACACTTGGGTTCAGAGATGCTAACCCACTTGCCCAAGGCCACTAAGGGAATTGTCAATAGTTGTGAAGGTGCAGGATTCAGCTCTGACAGTTGTCTCTTTTCTAATCTCTTAGCTTCGGTGCTCCTCCCCTCTTGTCTCTCCACTAGTATCCACCCTAAAGCTGCATTCTCTAACAGACTGGGTTCCAAAGCTCAAGCCCTTTCCTTTTTGTCATATGATGGAAATAAAATCTAGGAGTTGGAGAAGAGGAAGGAGGAAGCAGAGACTGCTGTGGCTGGTATTCAGCTTTGATCACATCATGTCCCTCCTGAGGGACCTTCAGTGGTTCCCCATTAACCATGAAAAACGCTTAATGCCAGTTTTTAAGGAAGGCCCTTTGTGAAACTGGCTTAGGCCATCTTCCCACCCTCTTTCTCACTACTCCTGCCTCTTCAGTAGTCACATTGTGGGCTTTACTGTTCCCAGAACCCCGCTGGAGCTGTGCTTCTCCCACTGGGCTTTTAGAAATCGTTTTTTCTGCTAATCTAGATCAATGATTCTCCAACCAACCACAGATTCTATACAGAGAAACTCCTGATGCCTGGGTCCTGCACCAAAGATTCTGCTTAAATTGTTCTGGGATGGAACATCAGCATCTTAGCCTATATGACACTTTGTAAACTAGAAATCGGTATAAAAATAAAAACAGATTGGGCTCTCATATGCTCACAGTCTGCCTTAGAATGAGGCAGAAAATGGGTGGAGAAAAGTTTAAGAGCTTGATTTCATATCTAATTTAAATATAATCCCTTCCCTCTGAAAGCTAGTGTGCTTGTTTTCCAGAGCTGGGGAGACTATTTGCCCCAAAATGGCTAGTCAGTCTTTTCCTCTGGCTTTTTCTTCTCTTTTAAGTCTAGGGCTGAAAAGAACTGCAGAGAGCAACAGAAGATGCTCCCCATTGCTTACTAATGCATTCACTTCCCGTGTGGATCCTGATAATTGGTTTCCTGTCATTCTACCACCAGGCTGCAAACTCCTCCGGGACAAAGGCCTGTATCTTTTATCTCTATCTTCCAGCACTAAGCACAATGCTTGGCACACAAATAACACTTAATAAATGTTGGCTAACCCATGACAAATGTGGTCCAATCTCAGCACTTTGAGCAAGATAAGATTCAATGAGTGCAAGTGACTTACCAGTGTACCTGAGGTGGTGGCAGACATGTGCCAAGAATCTAGCTCCTGTTATTTCCAGGATGTACTCTACATATTCACACACCCTTTTCTGCCTTCCTTCTCCCAACCCACCAGGACACTGATCAAGGAAGCAGAAATATCAAGCACTCAGTACTGCATTCCAATTCCCAAGCGATAGCAGTGTCCCCTGGGGTTTACTGAAGCCCTACGGACCACAGAGACTTCAGAACCAAGGCAGACTACTCTCCTCATCCAATTCCAAGGAATCAACCCCGACGTATTAGAGCTATTCTCATAAAACCAGCTCTATCATTAAGACGGGGAGGCACTGGCCCTTTACATTTCTGGTGACTTTATAACAGCGGTTCTCAATGTGTGGGCAGCAGACTCAATATTGGAACCATCTGGGAACATCTTTGAAATGCAAATTCTTCAGTTCTAGCTCAGACCTATTGAAACAGGAACTCGGGGGATGGGGCTCAGCAACCTTGTTTTAACAAGCCACCAAGGTGATTCTAATGCATGCTAAAGTCTTTAGAACAGCTAATCTAGAAGAAAGAGGAGGATCAGGGCCCTATAAAACCCTTCATGCAGTGCCTTGGCTGGACGGAGGGGTGTTAGAGCCTGGTGCCTGTCATCACACGCTTCCAGAGAAGGGCTGAAGTGACTTGTGCCTGAGTGAAGCTAGTAAGCCTTTTAGGCTGAGGCTGATGAACAAGAATGAATTGTCTTGGAAGACGGCTAATCCTGGCTGAATCTGGAAGAGACTCCTGGTTCCAGGAGAGCCATAAGGTTCCACCAACATGTGTGCTGATGCCGGATGAGGACTAAGGTCAACTTGAAGGTTCCATCTACCCGGCCTGGTATTCTGACAGCAGGGACTGGGTTTAGGGGCTCCCTCTCCAGGTGACGGGCTTGCTCTGGGCAGGGAGAAGGCAACTGGCCTGGTGACTGGCAATGCGTTTCTCACTTGGGCTTGGGATAAGGACTATGTGGGAAACATAAGTATCAGCCTGCCCTCAGTGTGGGGTTATCCAGGCCTCAGGGTTAAAGGCTGCTGGCTTGGGCACAGGGTGTGGGTCATGGCAGCCTCCCCCAAGGGAGGAAGTTCTGAGACATCCCTGCTCAGGGGAGTTGAAGCAGATGTGGTGCTCAGTCAAGCAGCCATTGAGGGAGAAAGGACTGTGGGTTTGAGAAGTCCTTAGGGCACAGTTGTACAGGGCTCCCACCTGATGAAGTGTTAAGTGGGAAGGGGATGGAAAGCTGGCAGTTGGGAAGCATCTGGTCTGAGCTAGAAAGGAACCTGATGCTGGCTGTAGAGTCTGTTGGAAGAGAACTCCAGAAATGAAGTCTTTGTTCAGCCCCGGACTCTGGGTGCCTAGGGTTGTCTGACCCCTAAGGTGGCCTAAGCATGTTTGGGTTCCTGAGCTGGGTATACCTTGGATGGTTAGCAAGTTGACTTGGGAAAGTGGCAAAGTCTTGGCCTTAGTTGCAATCAGGCCCCCTAGGCCCTTCCTTCCAGCTGATCCTGGGATGGCTGACCCATGGCTGCTGCCTCATATCTGGGCAATGTCACAGGCAGGATCCTGAAAGAGGGCAGTGCTGTGCCTGAACTTGTGTACTTTGGGTCTGGCTGTTGGAACTGATAGCTTGCTTTAAGCAGGGTGGGTTCTGGAAAGACAACTGGGGTCTTTAAGTGGTGGCTTAGCTGATTGACGAGCCAGTGGCCAGGTGCTACGAAATCCCTCAGCAGCCTCTGCATCACCTGACCTCCTGGTGTCTATCATCAAGACTGAGCTCTGGCATGAGAGCCTGGCTTGGTTTGTTGTCACAGGAAGAAGCTACTGGGCAAAAGTTCAGAGTAGCTGTGTAGCTGTGTGGACAATATGAGCTTGGTGTACTCCTAATATCTCATTTTGCCTCGAGCTTGTTTTCCCAGGTGATGTTGGCTACTGTCCCCACAATGCCTATGGAGAAAGGCCAGAATTCAGTTCTTGAAAGACTTTGAGTGCAGGGGGTGGGGAGAGGATGAGCCCTAAGGTAGCGTACCCAGGTTTTGGGAATAGCCTAACCGTCACTCATCAACCCACACAATGACTTACTGTGGCAGGACCTCCTAAGACAAGGCCCCACTCTGCCTCAAGAGCTTTAGTTTAGTAGGGGTGGAGGGGGCTGCTGTGAAGAGGGGAGAGAACAGCACTAGCTGAATGTTGAGGGGAGAGAAAGGCCTCAGATTAATAAGCAGTGAGGTGGGAGGCAGGAGGAATATAGGCTGCAAGTGGGAAATGTATGTCCTCACTGCAGAAATGAGGAATGTTAGTGCCTTCCCACTTGCAAGCTGTGGCAGAGACTGGACTGAAGGTTGAGGCCAAGCTGGATCCTGTCTGGCACAGGCATTAAGGGGAAAGAAGAGTGGGAGAGCCATGTGTGGAAGAAACCCCACTACTGTGAGGGTTTGAGTAAAGCTGGCACCAAGCTGAGTGGTAGCAGCTGGCTAAATGGCATCAGAGTCTTAAAGGTTCCCCGCGCCTCCCACCATCCCCGTCTTCCCTCCACCCCCCATCCACCACATTCCCCCCACCCCAAACTGCTATGGAGTCACCTCAGTGTGGGCAATCCTGGCCCTCCTTGGCCTCAGTCCGGCAGCTGGGACTTCATGGGCCTGACTGTCCTGCTTGAGCCACTGAGCCCTTGCTGTCCCTGCAGATGTTGCAGAGGGTCAGTGTTTCTGTCATGGCCTATGACAAGCCCTTCTGTGATCTCTATGATGGATTCTATCTCTAATCTTCCCTGGGATCCTACTGTGCCTGCTGCTCCCTTGGGAGGCAGGGGCACCTTTCTGTGTGTAATGAGAGCAGTTTCTCCTGGCTCTGGCCTCTCAAATGTTGCTTCCTCCAAAGAGCATTGTCTCACCTACCCAGGGACTGAGCAGCCACAGGGCCCTGCTGATGGTGTCATCGGCAGCTGCCAGAGGGACCCCGCTCTCATCTACTTTTGTTCTTTTGACTGTCTTCCTTCCTCCAACTCTTGAATGTAGGACTGCCAGCGCCCCCCTCACCTGTGGCATGAAGTTTTCCTTACTTATCCTCTTCGTGGGCCATTTTACTCTTTAGTATTGCTAAACCTTGGGATGTTCCCCCCCTCAGATTTTTTTTCTGACTCCTATTGGTTAGATGATAGCATGTCCGTTCTCCACATCTTAAGTGTTCTTTTCATGTGATCTGCTTTGCCCCTTTCCTTCTAGGTGATCTTATCAATCTTGATTTTTAAGTAAGCTAACTTGTTCCTTAGATCAATTCTGCTCTTATAACCATTGTATCCTGTATTTTAATGACTTTCACACCTAATCTAATGTTGCTAATACCTTTTTAATCTCTGATTTATCTATTTTAACATTTCTCCTCCTGAAATCTGTGATCCAGTTAACTATCCTGAAATAGTTGTACTCCTAAAACCTCATCTTGGCTTGGGCTCACTTTCCTGGGGCATTTTGGCTACTACCAATGCCTCTGGGGGAAGGCCAGGCCTCCAGTGCTCGAAGGACCCCCAACCCCACAGGTTAGGGGTAGGTGTTACCAGTGGGTCTTTGTTCTTAGAGCTCCCAAGAGGGCAGCAAGCCTTTTGTTCTCTGGCCTGGGGTTCTTGGTCTCACGGATTCCAAGGAATGGAACCTTGGGCCATGTGGTGAGTGTTATAGCTCTATCAGAAGCCATGGGTCATGGAAGAGAACCGTGGAACCCAGCGACTAGTGTTCACCTCGATTAGGATGAACCCAGGCACTTAGCCGTGCAGGAACAATGGTGAGCCTCTAGCCTGATTGGGAGCGGCAATGGGTGCCTCACTGAATCAGAAGCACAGCAGACACCCTGCTGGATCTGGAGGGGTGAAAGTCGACGGTGGGTCGGTGATGGCAGCATTCAGCAGTGGTGGATGGTGAGCAGAAGCTCAGCTCGAGCCAGAACAAACACTGATCAGAAGAATGTGCAGTTGCAAGATTAAAAGAGTGACAACAGAGCTCCCATACAACAGGAGGGGACCCAAAGGGGGTTGCCACTGCCAGCTCAAATGCCTTGGGTTTATATCCTGATCATTGTCTCCACCCCCCCGCCCCCCACCATGCTCTCAGGTAATAGATGACTATTTCTTTACCTCCTGCTTCTAGCCTAATTGGTGTTTTAGTGAGCTCTCTTTTACTATCTGATGGGTTGGGTGTGAGCTGAGTTACAAACCCCGTGTTTAAAGGTGGGTGCAGTCATCTTCCCCAGCTAGGCTTAGGAATTCTTAGTCGGCCTAGGAAATCCAGCTAGTCTTGTCTCTCATATGGGAGAGATGATGAACCCTAAAATAGAATGCCTGGGTGCCAGGAAGATGGCTAATCACTCTCCTGCCCATAAAATGACTTCAAAGGGCAAGGCCTCTCTACTTACACGGCAGAGGGTACAATAGAAAGCTAGTTTTAGGCTGTAATTTACTAGCCCTGGGGAGAGTGGCATAGGTGGGAGGTTTTCTTGACACAAGAGATTGCTAAGCAATTCTCCCAGTTTTTACTTAGCTGACTTAGGGCTTTTTGCTTGGACCTGATTTTATTCTTGATGACACCTGGCCCAGAAGTGTAACTACCTGTAGAGACCAACCCTGTCATAATAGGGGAGAAGCAGGAGCAGAACTCAACCTATTTTTGTCTTTAACATATCATCCACAGCTGAGCCAGGCTGCCTCCTGCCCTAGAACAGAGCCACCACCCTAATGCTAGGTCAAAACAGCCTGGAGGCTGCTTGTCTTTCTCCAGTCTGTTGTCTTAATCTGTCTAGGCTTGTTCCTGGTGGATGAAGCTAGCAATTGTGATCAGCATCTTTAGAGTTAGGACTAGATCTAGTCAGTCAAGGCTTCATAGAAGTACTAGACTACAATTTCGACTATACTAGGTTTGGTGGACCTAGTAAATAGCAGCTGAGTATTTCAACTTTAAATAGTGAGATTCAGAAAACAGTAAGCATAGAGTTTACAAAGCTTGAGGATGGCCACCTCAAAAACAGACCATGTGGGAAAGGGGTCAGTGCTCCAGAGGGAGAAATTAAGTTTTCACTTACACAGGCAAAGACATTTAAGAGGGTTACAACACTTTCCATAAAAGGTCAGTATATGCATTATAGCAATCTGATTGGTTACAGCTTGCTACATCCCAAGGAAGATTGCTTTAACATTACCTAAGGAAGGGTAATGCTCTGGAGGTTTCTCATCTCTGACATCATTTTATTTTTCCTAATAACTTATAGAAAAAAGCAGAAGTTGGCAGCTGTATGCTGTGTGACTCAGGCCATATAGCCACACTCCTCTCAAGGCTGAAAAGTTATAACAGCTTTACATGTGAATTACTTAATTCTACAAGTACCCAAGAAAATGAACTAGAAAGCCCACTGTGAAACTCCTAAATCCATGCTTCTCTTTTATACTACCAACCTAAAGGAAGAAACTGGGGCAAAATTAACATAATTCATTGGGCTAAGTTTGAGGACTACAGTTTAAGAGTCTTGGATTCATGTTGCCCTGAATACATATTCCAATTGGAAGCAATTACAAGCAGCTCTTTAAAGTAAAAGGGAGCAGTTCCTAAGTAGTTTACCAGGAATTTATATTGTTTCAGTAAAATAACATCAGTTACCAATTGACTATACATTGTTTTTTGTATTAAAAAAATCCAGGAACATGAGGATAATGGATGAAGGTCAGATTGTACAACTTGCGAGCACACTTCAGATAATTTATCAGCTAGTCTGAAGACAGGGAAGGATAAAATGGTGCCTTTAAATTACCCCTGGGCATAGGTACAAGGGATGTGTCAAGTCTCATGCCTCTGAGCCTGATAATTTTTTGCATCTTTCACATTCCTAAGACTGCACTGGGCCACTTTACTTTCTCAATGGCTTTTTTCCCAGCTTATTTTAGGTTATGGGGTACATGTGTGGGTTTGTTACATGGATAAATTATGTGTTGCTGAGGTTTGGTATATGAATGGCCCCCTCACCCAGGTAGTGAACATACTACTCCAAGAATAGTTTTTCACCATCCCCCTTCCAGTAGTTCCTGGTGTCTACTGTTGCCATCTTTGTCCACGAGTAACCGATGTTGAGCTTCCACTTATGAGTGGAAATATGCAGTATTTAGCTGTTCTGTTCTTACAATAATTTGCTTAGGATAATGGCCTCCAACTGCATTTGCTGCAAAGGACATGATTTTGCTCTTTTGTGGCTGTATAGTATTCCATGGTGTATATGTACCACATTTTCCTTAGCCCACCATTGGTGGGCATTGAGGTTGAGTCCTGGTGCTTGATATTGTGAATGGTGCTGCAATGAACATGCATGTTCAGATGTCTTTTTGGTAGGGTCCAATGGCAGTTCTGTTTTTAGCTCAATTTCCAAACTGCTTTCCACAGTGACTGAACTGATTTACATTCCTACCGATGTGTATAAGCATTCCTTTTCTCTACACTCTCATCAGCATCTGTTTTTTGGCTTTGGAGATAATAGTCATTCTGACTATTGTGAGATGGTATCTCATTGTGGTTGAATTGCATTTCTTTGATTAATAATAAGTTTTTTTTTATTTGTTGGCTACATGTGTGGGTTCTACTGAGAAGTGTCCATGTCCTCTGCCCATTTTTATAACAGGATTGTTTCTTCTTGAATTGTTTTAAGTTCCTTATAGATTCTGGATACTAGACCTTTATCAGATGAATAGTTTGCAACAATTTTCTCCCATTCTGTAGGTGGTTTGTTTACTCTAGATTCTTCTGTGCAGAAGCCCTCTAGTTTAACTACGTCCCACTTATCAATTTGTTTTTTGTTGCACTTGTTTTAGGAATACAGTCAAATTCTTTGCCAAGGTCATTTCCTAGAGTTTCTTTTAGGATTTTTATACTTTGAGGTCTTACATCTAAGTATTTAACCCATCTTGACTTAATTTTGGAGTATGGTAAAATGTAGGGGTCCAGTTTCATTCTTCACATGGATAATCAGTTATCTCAGGCCATTTATTGAATAGGGGACACTTTCCCCATTGTTCGTTATTGTTGACTTTGTCAAAGATCAAATGGGTATAGGTGTGTAGCTTTATTTCTGGGCTCTCTATTCTGTTCCATTGGCGTGTGTGTCTATCTTTTTACTAGTACCATGCTGCTTTGGTTACTGTAGCCTTACAGTTTGAGGTCAGGTAGTATGATGCCTCTGGCTTTGTTCCTTTTGCTTAGGATTGCTTTGGCTGTTTGGGCTATTTCCTTAGTTCCATATGAACTTAAAATTTTTCCTAAGTCTGTGAAGAATGACAGTAGTTTGATAGGAATTGTATTGTTCCTATAGATTGCTTTTGGCAAGATGGCCATTTTAAAAATGATGTTGGTTCTTCTGATCCATGAGCATGGGATATCTTTCCACTAGTGTCATCTATGATTTCTTTAAGCAATGTTTTGTAGTTCTCCTTGTAGAGCTTTCACCTCCTTGTGTAGGTATATTCCTAGGTACTTTATTCTCTTTTGTGGCTACTGTAAATAGAATTGTGTTTTTGATTTGGCTCTCAGAATGTTACCAATATATGGAAATGCTACTAAATTTTGTACATTGGTCTTTTTTCTTTTTATTTTTCTTTTTTGATCCTAAGACAGTTTTATCAGTTCCAGGATGCTTTTGGTAGAGTCTCTAGGGTTTTCTCAGTATAGAATCATATTCTCAGGGATGATAGACAGTTTGACATTTCCTTTTTGGGTGCCTTTATTTCTTTCTCTTGCCTGACTGCTCTGGTGAGGACTTCTAGTACTAGGATGAATAGCAGTGGTGAGAGTGGGCATCCTTGTCTTGTTCCTGTTCTCAAGGGGAATAGTTCTAGCTTTTGCCTGTCCAGTATGATATTGGCTATGGGTTCATCATAGATGGCTCTTAGAGGTATATTGCTTTGCCTAGCTTGCTGAGGGTCCTTATCATGAGGGGATGTTGAGTGTTTGCCTGTTGGCCGGGAGGGGATGTTGGGCATCTGATCATCAAGCTTTTCTGTGTCTATTTAGATTATGTGGCATATTAGCTTATTCTCATGCTGCTAATAGGGACATATCTGAAACTGTGTAATTTATAAAGGAAAGAAGTTTAATGGACTCACAGTTCCACATGGCTGGAGAGACCTCACAATCATGGTGGAAGATGAAGGAAGAGCAAAAGGACATCTTGCATGGAGGCAGGCAAGAGAGCTTGTGTAGGGGAACTCCCCTTCATAAAACCATCAGATCTCATAAGACTTATTTACTATCACAAGAACGGCACAGGAAAGACCCATCCCCATGATTCGATTACCTCTCACCAGGTCTCTCCCACAACATGTGGGGATTATGGGAGCTTTAATTCAAGATGAGATTTGGGTGGGGACACAGCCAAACCATATCATTCCACCCCTGGCCCCTCCCAAATCTCATGTCCTCACATTTCAAAATCATGCCTTCCCAACAGTCCCCAAAGTCTTATTTCAGCATTAACTCAAAAGTCCACAGTCCAAAGTCTCACCTGAGACAAAACAAGTCCCTTCCACCTGTGAGTCTGTAAAATCAAAAGCTAATTAGTTACTTCCTAGATACAATGAGGTACAGGCATTGGGTCAATACACCTGTTCCAAATGGGAGAAATTTGCCAAAACGAAGGGGCTACAGGCCCCATGCAAGTCCAAAAGTCTAACAGGGCAGTCAAATCTTAATGCACCAAAATGATCTCCTTTGACTCCAAGTCTTACATCCAGGTCATGCTGATGCAAGAGGTGGGCTCTCACGGCCTTGGGCAGCTCTGCCCCTGTGGCTTTGCAGGCTACAGCCCCCCATCCTGGCTGCTTTCACAGGCTGGCATTGAGTATCTGCAGCTTTTCCAGGTGCACAGTGCAAGCTGTCAGTGGATCTACCATTCTGGGGTCTGGAGGACGATGGCCCTTGTCTCGCAGCTCCACTAGTAAGTACCCCAGTTGGAACTCTCTGTGGGGGCTCTGACCCCACATTTTCCTTCTGCACTGTCCTAGCAGAGGTTCTCCATGACCCTGCAGCACACCTCTGCCTGGACATCCAGCCATTTTCATGCATCCTCTGAAATCTTGGTGGAGGTTCACAAACCTCAGTTCTTGACTTGTGTGCACCCACAGGCCCAACACCATATGTAAGCCACCAAGACTTGGGACTTGCACCCTTTGAAGCCACTGCCTGAGCTGTACCTTGGCCCCTTTTAGCCATGGCTGGAGCTGAAGTGGCTGGACACAGGGCACAGAGTCCCGAGGCTTCACAGAGCAGCGGGCCATGAAACCATTTTATTCTTCTTCAGGCTCCGGCCTGTGATGGGAAGGACTGTCGTGAACATTTCTGACAAGCCCTGGAGACATTTTCCCCATTTTCTTGGCGATTAACATTTGACTCCTTGTTGCTTATGCAAATTTCTGCAGCAGGCTTGAATTTCTCCTCAGAAAATGGGCTTTTCCTTTCTGCTGTATTGTCAGGCTGCAAATTTTCCCAACTTTTATGCTCTGCTTCCCTTTTAAACATATTCCAATTCCAAACCATCTCTTAGTGAATGCATAAAACTGAATACTTTTAAGAGCAATCGCACCCAAGTCACATCTTGAACACCTTTCTGTTTAAAGTTTTTTTTCTGCCAGATACCCTAAATAATCTCAAGTTCAAAGTTCCACAGATCTCTAGGGCAGGCACAAAATGCTACCAGTCTCTTTGTTAAAGCATAGCAAGAGGCACCTTTACTCCAGTTCCCAATAAGTTCTGCATCTTCATCTGAGACCATCTTAGCCTGGACTTCATTGTCCATATCACTATCAGCGTTTTGCTCAAAACCATTCAACAACTCTCTAGGAAGTTCCAAACTTTCCCATATCTTCTTGTGTTCTTCTGAGCCCTCCAAAACTGTTGCAATATCTGTCTGTTACCCAGTTCCAAAGTCGCTTCCACATTTTCAGGTATTTTTATATCAGTACCCCACTCCTGGTACCAGTTCATTGTATTAGTTTTCATACTGCTATAAAGAACTGCCCAAGACTGGATGATTTATAAAGAAAAGAGGTTTAATTGACTCACAGTTTAGCTTGGCTAGTGAGGCCTCAGGAAACTTACAATCATGGCAGAAGGTGAAGGGGAAGCAAGGCACCTTCCTCACAGGGTGGCAGAAAGGAGAAGTGCCTAGTGAAAGGGCCTTTATAAAAAACCATCAGATCTCATCCTGAGAACTCATGAGAACTTACTATCACAAAAACAGCATAGAGAAAACCACCCCCATGTTTCAATTACCTCCACCTGGTCTCTCCCTTGACATATAGGGATTATGGGGATTACAATTCAAAATGAGATTTGGGTGGGGACACAAAGCCTAACCATATCATGGTCTATCAAGTTTGTTTATATTTTCAAATAACCTGTTTTTTGTTTCATTGATCTTTTGAGTCACTTTTGTTTCAATTTTATTTCTGTTCTCATCCTTATTTCTTCTGCTAACTTTGGATTTAGTTTATTATTGTTTCTCTAGGTCCTTGAGGTGTGATGTTAGGTTGTCAATTTGTGACTTTTTTCAGACTTTTTGATGTAGATATTTAGTGCTATAAACTTTCTTCTTAGCACTGCTTCTGTATCCCAGAGGTTTTTGTAACTTGTGTCACTATTTTCATTCATTTAAAATAATTTTTAAATTTCCATCTTGATTTCATTGTTAACCCCAAAATCATTCAGGAGCAGATTGTTTAATTCCCATGTATTTGTATAGTTTTGAGGATTCCTTTTGTAGTTGATTTCTGGTTTTATTCCACTGTGGTCTGAGAAGATGCTTTATATGATTTTGCTATTTCTCAGTTTGAGACTAGTTTTGTGGCCAACATATGGTCTATCTTGGAGAATGTTCCATGTGCTGATGAGAAGAATGTATAGTCTGAAGCTCTTGAACAGAATGTTCTATAAACATCTGTTAGGTCCATTTTTATTTTTTAGAGTGTAGTTTAAGTTTATTTATTTTTTTTTTTGACTTTCTGTCTCGATCTGTCTGGTGCTGCCAGCGGAGTGTTGAAGTCTCCCAGTATTGTGCTGCTCTCTATCTCATTTCTTAGGTTTAGTAGTAAATGTTTTACGAATCTGGGATCTCCAGAGTTAGGTGCATGTAAATTTAGGATTATAACATCTTCATATCTTGTTGGATTGATCCATTTGTCATTATATAATGACCTTGTCTTTTTTTTTTAACTGTTGTTGCTTTAAAATCTGTTTTATCTGATATAAGAGTAGCTGCTCTAGCTCACTTTTGGTTTCCATTTAAGTGGAATATCCTTTTCCAGTCTTTACCTCAAATTTGTGTTCTTATATATTAGGCGAGTCTCTTGAAGACAGCAGACATTTGGTTTGTGGGTTTTTCTTTTTATCTATTCTGCCAATCTGTATCTCTTAAGTGGAGCATTTAGGCAATTTACATTCACTGTTAATATTAAGATGTAAAGTGCTGTTCCAGTCATCATGCTAATTGTTATGTTGATACTTTATTTTCTTCATAGTATTTCCTGTAAGTTTTATGCTTTCAAAATGTTATATTCTGGTGCATAGCAATTTCTTGTTTCAGGATTTAGAATTCCTTTCGTATTTCTTGTAGGGCTGGTCTGGTAGTGGCAAATTCCCTCAGCATTTGTTTGTCTGAAAATGACTTTATTTCTCCTTCATTTATAAAACTTAGTTTTACTGGATGCAAAATCCTTGGCTGACAGTTAATTTGTTTAAGGAGGCTAAAGACAGGCTTGTAAGGTTTCTGGCGAGAAGTCTGCTGTTAGTCTGATAGGTTTTCATCTATAGGTTACCCGGTGCTTTAGTCTCACTGCACTCAGAATTCTTTCCTTCACATTGACTTCAGACAGCCTGATGACTATATGCCTTAAGTGAAGTCATTTTAGTGATGAATCTCCCAGGAGTTCTTTGAGCTTCTTGTATTTGGACATCTAAATCTCTAGCAAGACCAGAGAAGTTTTCTCAATTATTCCCTCAAATAAATTTTCCAAACTTTTAAATGCATTTTCCCTCTCAGGAAAACCAATTATTTTTAGGTTTGGCCATTTTACATGATCCCACATTTCTTGGAAACTTTGTTCATTTCTTTTAATTATTTTTTCTTTTTGTCTGATTGAGTTAATTCAAAATCCTTACATCTGGGCTTTGAAATTCTTTCTTCTACTTGTCCTAGTCTATTGCTAAAACTTTCCACTGCATTTTGTAATTCCCTAAATGTGTTTTCTATTTCCAGAAGTTTTGAATGGTTTTTCTTTAAAATATATCTTTAGAAAATGTTTCATGCATATCCTGAATTGTTTTTAAAATTGTTTGTTGGTTTTCACCTTTCTCTGGCATCTCCTTGAGTAGCTTAATACTCAACCTTTTTAATTATTTATCTGGTATTTCAAAGATTTTATCTTGGTTTGGGTCCATGGCTGGACAGCTCTCAGCATGGTGTGTGTCACTGTAGTTGCTCTTTATACATTAGTTAGCATTGTTATTTTTTAAGATGGTGACCACTTCTATAGGCATCAGTCAGTCCTGTATTCACAGTTGCATGCTGGGAAGTCCACAGTGACTTCTAACTCACCACATCCAAACTCAGATCTACCAACTTCTCCCCAACCCATCCCTTCTCTGTTCACCATTTCTCCCATTGCAACCCCTGCCTTCTCCCACCCAGTTCCTCAACTCCCCTTCTCTCCATGACTCCCAGGTCCCCACACTCTGAGACAGAAAAACTGGAGACCTCTTCCTCCCTCTTAAGAGTCCTCAGGCTCTGCCGCCGGAACCCCTAAGGACAGGGTATCTTGGTCCCAGGACCATCCAGTGGCCACCTCACTGACTCTCCTCCTCAATCTGCCCTGACATCCAGCTCAAAAGGTACTTCCACAGCACAGCTCCAATGAGGACTAACTCCAGCTCAATCAGCACCCATGACTCCCCATTTCCTATAGAATCAAATATTATCTCTAATATAGCAGGAATAGCCCTTGCTGGGAGGGTTTCCCTTATACCTTCTTGGCCACCTCTTCCTTTGGCATCTGCATATGCTGTTTGAGTAGGAGGGCTATGACCTGGCAGCCTCCTGACCACATCATCACATTCCTGACTTGGGGCCTTTGCTTACACTGTTCCCTCTGCCTGGAATCCTCCCTGAGTCCTCTTCCATGTTTATGGTTTCCTCTTGCCCCTGGGTATAGCTCCCAGCACCCCCCACTTTGGAGCAGTGAGGTCCTGCAGGCAGTACCAAGGCATACTGGCCAGAGCCTGCTGCAAGTGCTAGTCCAAGCTCAGCTTGCCTTTCCTCTGCCCCATGAAGCATAAGCAAGACCAGCTACATAATTTTCAGGGTCCAGTATAAAATTAAAGTGCAGGGCCCCTTGTTCAAAATTAAGGATTTTGAGACAATAGATTATTATAAGCAATATTTACACTACTGATCTATCAAACACTAGATCTTTTTCTTCTATTAAACTTTGTATTTGTACCCATTGATTACTATAGTTTATAATAATGGATTGTATATTTAAACTAGCTAGAATAATTTGTTTCTAGCATAAAGGAAAGATAAATATTTAAGGTGATATTTCAAGTACACTGATTTGATCTTTACAAATTACATCGGTATATTCAATTATCACATGTAAAAAATTTTTAAAAATTTGAGATGGACAAATCCCAGTTGAGGGACATTCTATAAAATAGCCAACCAATAATCCTTGAAACTGTCAAGATCATTGAAAGTAGGAAAAGGCTGAGAAACTCACAGCCAAGAAGAGTCTAAGGAGTCATAATTACTGTATGCAATGTGAGATCCTGGATTGGGATCTCAGAAGAAAGGCATTAGATAAAAACTAAGGAAATCTGGAGGTTGAGGCAGGAGGATTGCTGGAGCCCAGGAGCTTGAGGCTGCAGTGAGTCATGATCACATAGCTGTACTCCAGTCTGGGTGACAGAATGAGATCCTGTCTCAAATAAACTGAAGGAAGTCTGAATTTAGTACATAATATATGAAAATTTTCACTAATTGTAGTAAATGTACCCTACTGTCAATAATAAAGAAAACTGGATGAGGGGTATATGAGAACTTCCTGTACTGTATTTGATATTTTTCTGTAACACTAAAACTGTCCTAGAATTAAAAGTTTACTTTTTAAAAATTAGCATTAAATAGGCTGGGCACGGTGGCTCACGCCTGTAATCCCAGCACTTTGGGAGGCCGAGGCAGGCAGATCACGAGGTCAGGAGTTCAAGACCAACCTGACCAACATGGAGAAACCCTGTCTCTACTAAAAATACAAAATAAGCTGGGCGTGGTGGCACGTACCAGTAATCTCAGCTACTCAGGAGGCTGTGGCAGGAGGCAGGAGGTAGAGGTTGCAGTGAGCTGAGATCATGCCATTGCACTCCAGCCTAGACAACAAGAGTGAAAATCCATCTCAAAAAAGAAAAAAAAATTAAAATATTTTGACACGGCAACAGCAGAGATGACGAAGTAAATGGTCCACGACAGTCAGGGTTTGAACACAGATCTGCCTGACCCTAAGGTTTTTGTGACTAACTGCTTACACTGCCTGAATACCAGTGAGAACACCATCCCCTGGGGAAAAGAGAAGGATGGAAGGTTATCACCATATTTAGTATAGGTTAAGAGTCCAAGTTTAATAACCCAGGCCACATAAAATATGACTGCATTTACATGAAATTTCCAGAATAAGCAAATCCATAGAAATAGAAAGCAGATTAATGGTTGCTAAGAGTTGAGGGAGGGGAGAATGGGGAGTGACTGCTTAATGGTTACAAGATAGTGGTGATGATTATACAACATTGTGAATATATTAAAAACCACCGTGTGGGTGGCTTTTCAGAGTCTGAACACTGCTAAAAGGTGCAGTTCAGGGCAGAGTTCACATAGCTATATGCACTGGTGAGGAATATGAGATAAAATTCACATAATAGAATTTATCATTTTAACCATGTTTATTCTGATATTTCCTATTGTCTATACTATGTGATTATGTCACATCCATAGAATTAAATTCTAGAATGTAGCAAAAAGTTTTAATGAAGACAATAAGAGGTGGTTTGTTGCCTAACAGATTAGCAATGATTCACATTATTTCTAATGAGTGGTAAACAGACACTTTCACACAGTATTGTCAGGAATATACATCAGTAATATGTTCTGAATATATTGTGTTAATATAAAATTTTATAGCTTTACATAGATTTGAAAGAATAATTTCAAGAACCTCTTATAGAGAAATGCTTATTTTCATATATATGGGCAAGGTTAAGTATACCAAAACTTGAAATAGAGATAAACTAAGTTTTCATTACTAAGATATGGATGCCCCAAATATACTTCAATAAGATGACGCATCTAGTTGATATAAAAAGAAAACTAAAATTTTGCTGTAAAGTAATTTAAAGTGTTATGATAGAAAACTAGTTCCATGGAAAGATGGTAGTAATTAGGGCAAAGGCAGGTTATAAAGCTCACAAGTGGGCTGGATCCATTTTGGCTTGTATAGATCTATAGCTATTTATCTATAGGCCTCAAAGCATAAAAATAAAGGTGATCTTTTAATCTTTTTTTTTTTTTTTTGAGACAGAGTCTCGCTCTGTTGCCTAGGCTAGAGTGCTGTGCTGCGATCTTGGCTCACTGCATGCTCTGCCTCCCAGGTTCACGCCATTCTCCTGCCTCAACCTCCTGAGTAGCTGGGACTACAGGCGCCTGCCACCATGCCTGGCTAACTTTTTGTATTTTTTGTAGAGATGGGGTTTTACCATGTTAGCCAGGATGGTCTCGATCTCCTGACCTCGTGATCCGCCTGCCTCAGCCTCCCAAAGTGCTGGGATTACAGGAGTGAGCCACCGCGCCTGGCCAGGTGATCTTTTAATCTTGTTACATAGAGCTTTCCCTTCAACATAGGAAGAGGTTGTACTTTCTGTTTGGAAGCCATTAACATCCCTATACACTGGGAATACCCCTTTTTGTCACTCAGATTTTCAGAAATCTGTCTGGTGGGCTTGGGTTACAGCCCATCCCTCCCACCTTCCTGCTCAGTGATGTTCAAACTGAAGTTTAGGCTTCTGTCATGAGGGGTGCCAACATACCACCATTGTCAAATTATCTACAAAGAAATGCATGCAAGGAGCAAAACAAAAATACCTCCCTTCAGGCTTATGAGCCTATGTACAGAATGATTTTAATTCTTCCAAAAATAAAAAAACTAGTAAGAGTAAGACGGTAAAAACAAACTGGGGCACCCACATGAAACACCAGGCAGCTTTAGTGTGCTTTAGCAGTCCCCAGCAAGCAAAGGTCAGTGTAGGAGGACAGGCAAGAGAGTTGTCTGAGAGAGGATAAGGTACCACTGACAGATCTGGGCAGCTGTGTCCACAGTGTCCTGGAGTCTGTGAGAGAGTGGGAGGAGATCTGGGAAGCCAGTACAGGGATTGGGTAATGAAGTATGATTGCTCTGCCATGTGAGAGGGACCTGTCTACAGTGTGGATACCTCAATCTACACTGAGGAGAGAAGAGTTAAATCAGTGAGATGTAGATTTAAGGTCAACAGCAAATTGAGCTGTTTTAATACACATGTGAATTTTCCAAACAGAATTGGTATCATAGCATATAAACCATTACAGGATATTTTTTATTCTTTGCAAAATATACTCATTTTTATTAAAGCAGCAAAAGCAGAACAGAGTTGGATGGCACCTAGTGGCCAAAGACAGGATGGAAGCTCTGAGAGTTTCAGAACAGGGGTCTCAGCAAGGGGGCGAGAGGAATGGAGGCTGGAGGTTAACTCTAAGGTATCAGGCAGTTTTCTGCAATTATTCACCTGATTGTAGCAATCTCTCTGCATCCACTACTTTCTAGGATCTCTAAAACTGAGATTGGAGTCCAGCCCACCTCTGAATTCAAGGTGAAACTGCACTTGTGAGTGTGTATTTGGAGTGATAATAGAGCCAGAGGACACACCAACATACACACTCAGTTATCTCAAAGTTTAATCAACTTTATTTCACCATAAATTTAACACAGTGAATGCTTTTTCAAATTAATATATGTGCACATGACATTTGTCAATCTATTCACAAGTAATTTTTGTTTAAATTTGTATGACTATTTTTATAAGACAAAATTTCAAACAATATATAAAAGTATATTCCTAAATAGAAATTAATCTGCATCCTTCACTTGCTCTTCTCCTACCCCTTAACCCAAAAAGGTTTGCTGTCAATAGAACAAAGCTTTCATCCCAGACATGCTTCACATTATGCCTCTGAGCAGACCCAAATTCTGTTCCCCACGTTGGGAAGAATGCAATTGACCTCAGCTGGTGCACTCAGTGATAGGTCACATGAAGGAAGCAAGGAGTGGTGTTTGCCTAATGGCTGCTCCTGGACTGCTCAGTATATTAATATATTTATAGAAAAATTGTGAACGTGTCCAGCAGTAACCAGAGCAGGGTCCTCAGATCATGCATTATTCAGCCATATCACACCAGGATTTTAGCCACCTGCTGCCTTCTCGGAGAGGCAAAGATTTAGCATTTATTTGACTCACAATTGTCCATTGTCCATTTTCTTACTAATAACTAAATACATATTGAGTTCAAAACTCATACTAGTTGATTAGTGGCCTCTCGTGAGCTCTAAAGTGAAAATAAGAGCGTAAGAAAGGAAATGTGCTGGGTGAAGTCGCTCACACCCATAATTCCAGCACATTGAGAGATGGAGGTGGGAGGATCACTTGGGCCCAGGAGTCTGAGACCAGCCTGGGCAACATAAAGAGACTCCCATCTCTACAAAAATAAACAACAAAATTAACTGTGTGTGTTGGTATGTACCTGTGGTCCCAGCTACTCAGGAAGCTGAGCTGGGAGGATCGCAGGAGCCCCAGGAGGTTGAAGCTGCAGTGAGCCATGATCAAGCCATGAGCAATTTCTAGTGTTAAATCTGAGATAAGATAGCTTCATCATGTTAACTTTTAAAAATAAGTTTATTGTCTATATTTAAGATATGCAACATGATATTCTAAGATACATACAGAAAGTAAAGTATTAGTTACTATACAGTGAAGAAAATAAATATATTCATAATATCACATAGATACCCATTTTTTGTGCATGGCAAGAACAGCTAAAACCTTCTCATTTAGCAAAAAACCCTAAGTATATTCATTTTAAAACTTTCTCAAGTTTCAAGAAATTGATTATTTTTTAAAAATCTCCCCATTCAGCCAGAATCTCCACCTCTTTCTCTTCAAAGTTAAACTACCAAAAAGAGTTTTCTACATTCCCTCTTAAAATTCTTCACTTCCGACTGCACTGTGGCTTCTGTCCCCAGGATTGCAATGAACATGATCTTACCAAGGTTGCAATCCACCTATTTGTCACTAGGTCCAGTTTTTTGTGTAAATGTATTAACCTATGAAGTATTACTTTTAATGAGCTCCTAAAATATGCATGCTTGTGTAGTTGCTTCTTTCACCTAACAACAGAGCCTTGACAGTTTCCCAGGCTCTGGAGTATGATGTACTGAACATAAATCCAAGCTGTCCCACTCCCTAACTGTGCAGTCTTGGGTAAAGTTCTTATTCTATCTGCTTCTTAGTTTTTCATCTACAAAATGGAGATCAGCAACAGTTTCAACCTTGTAAGGGTGCTGTGAGAATTCAATGACTCAATAGCTAAAAAGCACTTGGCACATAACATATTGTAGCCACATTTGTTTCTCTATCTTTATTGGCCATTAGTATCTACTATCTCTATGGTAAAGACTCTTGTTTACTTACAATCAATGACCTTTGAGGTATGGTTTTAGTGAGACAAGCAGGTTATAAAACTAAATGTAGAATGAGATCTTATATTTTGTAGATAAGTATATAAATGTATTCATTTCTGCATAAATTTTTAAGTACCTGCATAAGGAAACTTGTGAAAGAATATTATACAGATATAAGCATTAGCAGGTATTCTCTTTGAAATACTCTCAAGATACTTTGAGAGCAGGTATTCTCTTTTGTTTTAGAGTAATGCTGTTCATTTCATTTCTTATGTATTTATAACTGTAATAAATATCAAATGCTCCTGCAATTATATAAAAAAATTGTCAGGAACATTCAAGCATTCTCTACCCCACCCACAGGAAAGAGACACACATTTAGAATGAAGAATATCCCTGAAGCTCAAGAATAAAAGATAATAGTGAGGGAGCCACTTCTAAGTATACAAGGATATATTTTCCCCTAATTCAAAACCAAAGCAATAATTATCATTATTTTATACACCATGATATTCTAGGATTTAAAACCTAGTAGTTTTACACGTTTGTAGTATTGTGCCCTCATGCATACACATTCAACAGCTCCTCCCACTTTGAATTACCCACTGGTGCAGATGAAATCCTGGGTCAGAGTCCTGTAAGTGGTAATGGTATCAGGGTCAAGGGCATGTGACTTCTCTCTCCTCTTTATCTGTACTCTTTCTTCATTTGAGACTCCACAGGAAACTATTTTTCCAATATCAGTATAGAAGCTCAAATAAGGGGGCAAAAATGACACAGAATTAAAGAAATGGTTTGATGATCTTTTCCCTCTTCCCACATTCCTTGGCAAAGCCATCCTGCATCACAGAAATAGCCCCAAAGCTTCATTTATAAACTACATGTAAGTATATGCTACTTCTTCCTGCTCCATTACCAGCTGGTCTCTGTGGTAGTTACACTGTTTGATTTAGATGACAGTCATCACTTCTCTGGGAAGGAGAAGAAAAGTGGGCTAGGATGAACATTTGTTGAAGTCCTACTAGGTGCCATCTTCTCTGTATAGGATTCCTCATTTACCCCACAGGACAGTTCTGTAAGTAAGGCATCATGAGCTCTCAGCGGTTCCCTTTTCCAGATGACCATGGGCAAGGTGACAGAGGTTAAGAAAGTTTTCCAGTGTCACACATCAAGTAAAAGGCAGGAATGAGGTTCCAGCTTTTGTCCTCATTAAAATGTTCCATGCATTTTCAACAGAGGATATACTGCCCCCAATGGGCTGAGAATTGGTTTTTAAGGGTAGGGAGATAGTAGACATTAAAATGGTTTGTGGCACTACATAGGACCAAAATACATATAGTTAACATTACATCTGTGGTATTAAAATTTCACATTTCAGGCAAGAAGGGATTAATAAGGAGGAAAAACATGTCTAATAAGCCTCCTTTGGATAATGAAAGAAGGTTGGGAGACATTTAATGTGCCCGTTGATCTTTTCTGTAGATAATGGGCCACCAAGGCTTAGGGGCTGGTATTTCACACCACCCCATGGATGCCTACTCAATAACCCCTTTAGATGATGATGCTGACGATGATAATGGGCATTTAATTATAAGTTACTTGAGTGGTATTTTCATTAATCTTAACCTTTACTCAAGTAATTTATAATGAAATACCCATTGTATAGAAAGTTAGGAGAAGTTAAATAAATCAGGGAAACTTTGTTGTTAATGCCTGAAATTTCGCTAAAGCTTCTGCTACAGATCTTCACAACTCTGTGCTCAGAAGATCCCCCTGACCCCCTGAGCAGAGACTGCAGACTGGCATGGAGAGCTACAGGGAGTCTAGGCAGAGCCACTGCTCAGGCACAAATGGAGTTCCAGGGCCCTTGGACTACTGGGCACCCCAGCACCAGTGGCTGTAGCTCTGGCAACAAGAAAGGCCAGGCTCCCTGGAATACCTCCAGTATAGGGGCTAAATCCATGGGGCTGAGGAGCAGATGGACTGCGGGCCTCACCTCATTTGCACCTTGGTGGATAATGCCCAGTGGGCTGGTCCCTAGCATGGTCATTCCAGCCTCACTTGAGCTCTAGGGCCAATAGCAGCCCTGTACTTCCCTGGAATGGAGCTCTCAGTGGTAGCAGATGGGTCCACCAGTCTTGGCAGGGTGATTAAGGACTAATGCAGGCCCCCAGCACAGCACAGCTGTCTTACAGAAAAGTGGCCAGACTTTTTGCCACATAGATCTCTGTCCCCACTACCTCTCACTGGGCAGGGCCTCTAGACTTGGGACTCCAGCCACCCCACCCATGTTTGGGCTCTCGGACCAGTAGCAGCTCTGTACTTCCCTGGGACAGAGCTCTCAATCATAGCAGGCAGGTCTGCCATTTTTGCAGCTCTACAGCTCCTGCTCCTGTTTTCCTCAGGCTCAGGAGGGAGCCAAAAGACTTAGGACTAATGCAATCCTCCAGCACAGTGCAGCTGCTTTTTGGATAAGAAGGCAGACTCTCTTCCGTATGGGCCCTGGCCCTGTTACTCCTCAGTGGGCAGGGTCTCTCAACCTGGGGCCCCCAGAACAACCACCTTGTCCCCGCCCAAACGTTTAAGTCAGTGGTGGCGCTGTCATTCTCTAGGGAGGAAATCCCAGAGACAACCCACAGCCCCTCTCTCATTGCAGCTGCAGTGGTACTGCCCTTAATGCCTTTGGGCTGGGGAAGGAACAAAGGTCCAGGTCGCATTGCTGGCACCTCCAGTACACCACAGCCACCATATGGGGAGGAGCCCAGTCTGTCTTCCCTGTGAGGCCTCACTCCCTACTCTTCAACAGGCAAGGCCCCTGGCTTGGGACTACAGGGCAGCTACACCACCCCCAACTGAGCATTCCCACCAGCAGTGGCTCTGTGTTTCCCTGGGGTGGAGTTCCCAGTGGCAACAGACAGCCCCTTTACCACTGCCACTGCAGTGGTTTTGACCTTGTCTTTGGACTGGGGAAGGAACAAAGAGCCTGAGGGCATTACTCATGTCTCTAGCATGCCACAGTCACCATGTGGAGAGGAACTCAGTCTCCCTTTTGTTTGAGTCCCTGACCCCTTACTCTTCACCAAGAAGGGCCCCCAGCTCAGGCCCACGGCACAGCCACCCCACCCTCTGGCTGAACACTTTCATTAGCAGACGCTCTGCATTTCTGTGAGGTGGGGCTCCCAGAGACAACTGAAAGCCCCTCTGACACTGCCACTGCAAAGGTACTGCCCTCGATGTCCTTGGACTGTGGAAGAAACAGAGACCCCTGAGTGCCTTACTCACACCTCCAGCAATCTGCAGTTGCTGTAAGAAGAGGCCAGTCTGTTCTCCCCATGGGCCCCCAGGCTTGAGCCCACAATGCAACCACCCCACACCAGACCAATCACTCTGATTAAGAGCGGTTCTGCATGTGTCTGGGATAGAGCCCCAAGAGACAAGTTAAAGGCCCTCTGCCATTGCCACTGTCAAGGTTCCTGTTTGCCCCCATGCTGTAGAGGGAACATAAAGGCTGAGCTTACCCCAGGGCTGCAGTATGAAGTCCAGGAGTGCCAAACCCAGATCTCCAGCCAGCACTTGAGTGGGAAAGGAGCCTACACTCTCAGAGCACTGAGAGAGAGAGAGCACAGCTGCAAATGTGGGCAAATACAGAGTAGTCATGTGACTGAAAAAGAGTCTACCTATCAGCCAGCATGCTTAAGCACCATCTACTGGATCACAGCCAAAACTTCAACACAAAAAATACTTTAATATATCCCCTGTGAAACCAAGGACAATAACTCAGCTACAAATAAATACCCTGCACAAAACATTGGCCCTCTGAAAACATTGAGAAATGAAGGTAACTGACTACACTCAAATTACACCACAGCTAAGGGTACACAAGCCCCACACACATGAGAAACAATCAGTGCAAGAACTCTGGCAACTCAAAAGCTAGAGGGTCTACTTACTTCCAAATCATTGCACTAGTTCTCCAGCAATGTTTCCTAACCAGGCTGAAATGACAAAAACAGAATTCAGAATACGGATAGAAATGATCATCAACATTCAGGAGAAAGTCAAAACCCAATCCAAAGAATATAACGAATACAATAGAACTATATAGGAGATAAGAGATGAAATGCTGTTGTAACAAAGAACCAGGCTGGGCACGGTGGCTCACACCTGTAATCTCAGCACTTTGGGAGGCCGAGGTGGGCATATCACTTGAGGTCAGGAATTCGAGACCAGACTGGCCAACATGGCGAAACCCTGTCTCTACTAAAAGTACAAAAATTAGCCAGGCGTGGTGGCATGTTCCTGTAACCCCAGCTCCTTGGGAGGCTGACACAGGAGAATCACTTGAACCCGGGAGGCGAAGCTTCCAGTGAGCCAATATTTCACCACTGTACTACAGCCTGAGTGACACAGCAAGACTCTGTCTCAAAAACAAACACAAAACAAAACAAAACAAAAAAAACACAACTGATATGATAGAGCTGAAAAACTCACTTCAAGAATTTCATTTAAAAAGTCACAAGTATTAACAGCAGAACCCACCAAGCTGGAGAAAGAACCTCAGAGCTCAAAGACCAGTTCTCAAAAATAACTAAGACAAAAACAAAAATACAATAAAGAAGAATGAACAAAACCTCTGAGAAATACGGGATTATATAAACAGACAAAACCCATGACTCACTGGCGTCCCTGAAAGAGTGGGAGAGAAAGAAAGCAACTTGGACAACATATTTGACAATATCAGCCACAAAAATTTCTCCAAGCTCAACATTCAAATTCAGGAAATGCAAAGAACCCTGCAACATATTATACATGACAATTATCTCCAAGGCACATAGTCAGATTCTTCAAGGTCAAAATGAAAGAAAAAATATTAAAGGCAGCTATTGAAAAGGGGCAGGTCACCTACAAAGGGAAATCCATCAGGCTAACAGTGAAGTTTCAGCAGAAACCCTACAAACCAGAAGAGATTAGGGGCCTATATTCAACATTCTTAAGAAATTCCAACCAGGAATTTCATATTCCATCAAAGTAAGCTTCATAAGCAGAGAAATAAATCCTTTTCAGACGAACAAATGCTAAGGCAATTCATTAGCACCCGACCTACCTTACAAAAGGTCCTTAAGGAAGTGCTAAATATGGAAAGGAAAGACCCTTACCAGCCACCACAAAAACAGACTTAAGTATACAGACCATTGACACTATAAAGCTACCACAAAATCAAGTCTGCAATAATAACCAGCTAACAACATAATGACAGGATCAAACTTGCACATATTAATATTCCCCTTAAATGTAACCAGGTTAAATGCCCCAATCAAAAGGCATAGAGTGCCAAACTGAATAAAGCAGCTAGGCCCAACTGTATGCTGTCTTCAGGAGACCTCATTTCACATCCAATGACACCCAAAGGCTCAAAATAAAGGGGTGGAGAAAAATCTACCAAGCAAATGGAAAACAGAAAAAAGCAGGGGTTCTTATTCTAATTTCAGACAAAACAGACTTTAAAGCAACAATGATCATAAAAGACAAAGAGGGGCATTACACAATGGTAAAGGGTTCAGCAAGAAGACCTAACTAGCTTAAATATATATGCAGCAACATAGGAATACTCAGATTAATAAAGCAAGTTCTTAGAGACCTATGAAGAGATTTAGATAACCACACAATAAAAGTTGGAGACTTTAACATCTCATTGATAGTATTAGACCACTGAGGCAGAAAACTAACAGATATTCAGTACCTGAACTCAACAGCTGACCAGATGGACCTAACAGACATCTACAGAACTCTCCACCCAAAAATAAGAATATACATTCTTCTCATATGCACATGGCATATACTCAAAAATCAACAACATAATTGGCCATAAAAGAATCCTTATCATCTGGGCGTGGTGGCTCATGCCTGTAATCCCAGCACTTTGAGAGGCCAAGGTAGGTGGATTACCTAAGGTCAGGAGTTCAAGACCAGCCTGGCCAACATGGTGAAACCCCCTCTCTACTAAAAATACAAAAATTAGCTGGGCATGATGGCAGACGCCTGTAATCCCAGCTACTCAGGAGGCTGAGGCAGGAGAATCACTTGAGCCCAGGAGGTGGTGGTTGCAGTGAGCTGAGATCACACCATTACACTCCAGCCTAGGTGACAGAGTGAGACTCCATCTCAAAAAACAAACAAACAAACAAAAACCTTATCAAATTCAAACCAAAATCATACCAAACACACTCTCAGACCTCTCAGACTATTACAGTAGAATAAAAATAGAAAACAGTATTCAGAAAATTGCTTAAAACTATAAAATTACATGGAAATTATACAAAGTGTGTTTTTTTTTTTTTTTTTTTTTTTTGAGACGGAGTCTCGCTCTGTCGCCCAAGCTGGAGTGCAGTGGTGTGATCTCGGCTCACTGCAACCTCTGCCTTCTGAGTTCAAGTGATTTTTCTGCTGCAGCCTCCTGAGTAGCTGGGACTACAAGTGTGTGCCACCACGCCCGGCTAATTTTTTTGTATTTTTAGTAGAGACAGGGTTTCACCATATTGGCCAGGCTGGTCTCGAACTCCCGACACAAAGTGTTCTTTAATAACTCTTGGGTAAACAATGAAATTAAGGCAGAAATCAAGAAATTATTTGAAACTAATGAGAACAAAGATACAACGTATCAGATATCAGAATCTTTGGGACACAGCTAAACCAGTTTTAAGGGTGAAGTGTTAAATGTCCACATCAAAAAGTTAGAATGACTTCAAATTAACAACCAAACATCACACCTAGAGTAACTATAGGAACACAAGCAAACCAACCCCAGAGCTAGCAAAAGACACAGAATAACCAAATCAGAGCTGAACTGAATAAAATTTATTTGCACAAAAACATACAAAAGGTCAATTAGTCCAGGTTGGCTCTTCAAAACAATAAATAAGATTGATAGACTGCTAGCTACATTAATAAAGAGATAAGATCAAAATAAACACAATCAGAAATGACAAAAGGGACATTACTACTGACTCCACAGGAACACACACACACACACACCCCTCACAGACTACTTTGAACACCTGTATGCATAAAAACTAGAAAACCTCGAATAAATGAATAAATTCCTGGAAACATACAATTTCCCAAGATTGAACCAGGAAGAAATTGAATCCCTGAACAGACAAATAATGAGCTCTGAAACTGAATGAGCAATAAAAAACCTACAAACAAGAAAAAGCCCAAGAACAGATTGATTCACTGTCAAATTCTACCAGATGTATAAAGAAGAACTGAGACCATTCCTACTGAAACTATTCCCCAAAATTGAGGAGGAGATACTTTTCCCTAACTCATTCTATGAGACCAGCATCATCCTGATCCAAAACCTAGCAGAGACAACAACAACAAACACTTCAGGCCAATTTCTTTGATGAACATAGATGCAAAAATCCTCAACAAAATACTAGCAAACTGAATCCAGCAGAACATCAAAAAGCTAATCAATCATGATCAAGTAGGCTTTATGTCTAGGATGCAAGGTTGGTTGAACATATGTAAATCAACAAATGTGATCTATCACATAAACAGAACTAAAAACAAGACAAGATCATCTCAATATATGCAGAAAGGCTTTCAATAAAATTCAACATCCCTTCATGACAAAACCCTCAATGAACTAGTCGTTGAAGGAACATACCTCAAAATAACAGCCATATATGACAACTCCACAACCAATATCATATTGAACAGCCACAAGGTGGAAGCATTACCCTTGAGGACTGGATGCCCACTCTTGCCACTCCTATTCAACATAATTCTGGAAGTCCTAGCCAGAGCAATCAGGCAAGAGAAAGAAATAAAAGGTATCTAAACAGGAAGAGGGTAAGTCAAACTATCTGTTTGCAGATGATATTACTCTGTACCTAGAAAACCCCATAATCTGCCCTAAAGTTCCATGAACTTCAACTTTAGCAAACAAAATCAATGTACAAAATCATTAGCATTTCTATACACCAACAATGTCCAAACTGAGAGCCAAGTCAAGTATGCAATCCCACTTACAAAAACAAAAACAAAAACCTAGGAATACAGTTAACCAGGGAGGTGAAAGATCTCTACAAAGAGAATTACAAAACACTGCTCAAAGAAATCAGAGATGACCCAAACAAATGGAAAAATATTCCATGCTCATGGATAGGAAGAATTGCTATTGTTAAAATGGCCATACTACCCAAAGCAATTTATTCAATGCTATTCCAATCAATCAATGACATTCTCCACAGTTTTAGAAAAAACTATTTTAAAATTCATATGGAACCAAAATAGAGCTCAAATAGCCAAGGCAATCCTGAGGAAAAGTAACAAAGCCAGAGACATCATGTTACCTGGCTTCAAGCTATGCTACATAGCATACCTGACTTTGAGTGGCCACAGTAACCAAAACAGCATCGTACTGGTACAAAGTCAGACACAGAGACCAATATAACATAATAAAGAGCCCAGAAATAAAGCCACACACCTACTACCATCTGATCTTTAACAAAGTCATCAGAAAATAAGCAATGGGGAAATAATCCCCTATTCAATAAATGGTGCTGGTATAACTGGCTAGCCATATGTAGAAGATTGAAACTGGACCCCTTTCTTACATCATATACTAAACTCAAGATGGATTAAAGACTTAAATGTAAAACCTAAAACTATAAAAAGTCTTGAAAGCCGGGTGCGGTGGCTCACGCCTGTAATCCCAGCACTTTGGGAGGCCGAGGCGGGAGGATCACAAGGTCAGGAGACTGAGGCCATCTTGGCTAACACGGTGAAGCCTCGTCTCTACTAAAAACATAAAACATTAGCCAGGCGTGGTGGCGGGCACCTTTAGTCCTAGTTACTCGGGAGGCTGAGGCAGGAGAATGGCATGAACCCAGGAGGTGGAGGTTGCAGTGAGCCGAGATCGCGCCACTGCACTCCAGCCTGGGTGACAGAGAGAGACTCTGTCTCAAAAAAAAAAAAAAAAAAAAAAAAAAGCCTTGAGAAAAGCCTGGGAAATAGTATGCTAGGCATTGGCCCTGGCAAATATTTTATGA
The DNA here is from genome assembly GCF_007565055.1 of Rhinopithecus roxellana. Classification (NCBI taxonomy): domain Eukaryota; kingdom Metazoa; phylum Chordata; class Mammalia; order Primates; family Cercopithecidae; genus Rhinopithecus; species Rhinopithecus roxellana. Next base: position 101,658,247 of record NC_044555.1, on the reverse strand, counting down.
TGAAGAAACCAAAAGCAATTGCAACAATACCAAAAATTAACTAATGGAACCTAATTAAATTAATAGCTTCTGCACAGCAAAAGAAACTATCAACAGAGTAAACATACAACCTACAGAATGGGAGAAAATATTTGCAAACTATGCATCCAACAACGAACTAATATCCAGAATCTATAAGAAACTTCAACAAACATATAACATAAAACAACCCTATTAAAAAGTGGGCAAAGAACATGAACAGATACTTTTCAAAGAAAACATATGCATGGCCAACAAGCATATGAAACAATGCTCAACATCACTAATCATTAGATAAATGCAAATCAAAACTACAATGAGATACCATCTCACACCAGTCAGAAGGGCTAATATTAAAAAGTCAAAAATTACAGATGCTAGCAAGGTTGTGGAGGAAAGGAAATGCTTATACACTTCTGGTGGGAATGTAAATTACTTCAGACATTGTGGAAAGCAGTGTGGTAATTTCTCAAAGGACTTAAAATGGAATATCCATTCAACCTGGCCATCCCATTATTGGGTATATACTCAAAGAAATATAAATTCTTCTACTATAAAGTGACATGCACACATTCCACAGCACTATTCACAATAGCAAAGTCATGGAATCATCCTAAATGCTCATCAATGGTAGACTGGATAAACAAAACGTAGTACATATACACCACGGAATACTACACAATCATAAAAAGAATGAGAGCATGTTCTTTGCAGCAACATAGATGGAGCTGGATGCCATTATCCTAAGTGAACTAATACAGGAACAGAAAACCAAATACTACATGCTGTCACTTCTAAGTGGGAGCTAAACATTGAGTACACATGGGCACGTGTATTTGAGAGTAGAAGGTGGGAGAGGATTGAAAAACTACCTATCGTGTACTATGCTTATTACCTAGATGATGAAATAATCTGTACACCCAACCCCTGTGACATGCAATTTACCTATATAACAAACCAGCTAACATACCCCTGAGCCCCCAGCCTAAAGTAAAAGTTAAAAAAGTATTAAGTGAATAAAGAAATGAATTATACTTGAATATAAAAATAAAAGAAATAACTTTCATACTGGGATATTAGGAGTATATCTGATAAATATTATTCTGATTTCATTATATTAATGTAAAATTTTAAGAGTATCTGAGGTTTTAAAAGGAAGCTTTCAAAAACTTATTAAGAAATTCTTGCCAAGACATTTGTGTATATGAGCAAGTGTTACAAATACCATCTGTTATAGAAACTACGGTAAGGGAGCTTAATTTTTACAACTAGGATACTGGGGAAATAAAGTTTACAGCATCCTACGATGAAACACCAGTTAATATAAAAATATCGAACGTATACTGTAACATAATTTCGAATGTTATAGAAATTTATTTCCATGAAAAGATGGTAATAAAGATTTAAAGAGGGGTACAAAGACTCGAACAAGTAGTCTGGATCCATTTTTCCCTCATACAAGTCTGATTTTCCAGTGGTCAAAGAATAAAAATTAAAATGACCTTTTTCTTCTGATATAGAGCTCTCTTTTCAGCACAGTAAGAGACAACGATTTCTGTCTTGAGCCCATCAATATCCCTGGGAATACTGAGAATGTCCGCTTTGCCACCCAGAGTTCCAGAAAGCTCTGTACGGTGGGCTTGGGCCACCCCCTCTCCCTCCCACCTTCCTGCTCGCGATGTTCTAGCTGTAGTTCCGCCTCCTGTCACGAGAGGGCACCACGGTACCACCATTATCGAACTCCTCTCTCAAGGGTCTGCAAGGAGCAAAAAATAACAATACTTCCCTTAAAACTTAGCTTATGAAACTGATTACTGAGTAATTCTAATTCTGTCGGGAAAAAACCTGATGATAGGTGTAAAATAAGTCTGTATATATGTATGGCATCAACAATGAAACATCAGACAGCTCTGGCGCACGTTGGCAATCATTAGTTAGCATTAATAGGTCAGTGCCAGGCAGGCAGAAGGTGACTGAGAGAGGATGAGGGTGCCTAAGTGGGTCCTGGGCAGCTGCGTCCATAATGTCCTGGAGAGGGGATGAGTGAGAGGGAGTGAGAGGTTTGAGAAGCCTGTACAAGGGTAGGGTAATGGAGGGTGAATACCCAGCTCTCTGGAAGGGACCCTTCTGGACACCTCAATCTACAGAGTAGGGAAGAAGAGATAAATCAATGAATTCGATGTAGATTTGGGGTAAACAGCAAATAGGACTGTTTTTAATATGCATGTGAATTTTCCAAACAGAATTGTTATTATAATAAATATTTTCATAACATTCATTACTCCGTAAAATACACTTCTGTCCATTAAAAAAGAACGACAAAGGTGAATATCGCTGTGATGCCTCCTGGTGGCCAGAGAAATTATTGCACATCTGGGAGAAGAGTTGGGGCAGGAGAGGGGAGGGAGGAAGAGAGGGTGGAATCTAATTAATGGTATCAGGCACAGTATTCTGGAATTTTTCACATACTTGTCACAATTTGTGTGTATCCACTTATCTAGGTTATTTTTTAAAAGTATATTTTCTGGGATATATAAATCTTTTTCTTTCATTTAGAATTTTTCAACATCAATAATATTGTTACTTAAAAACTATATGGGTCATAATTTTTAAAAAAAGTTTAGTGGATCACGAGGTCAGGAGTCCGAGATCAGCCTGGCCAACATGGTGAAACCCCATCTCTACTAAAAATACAAAAATTAGCCAGGCGTGGACGGCACCTGTAATCCCAGCTACTTGGCAGGCTGAGGCAGGAGAATCTCTTGAAACCGGAAGGCAGAGGTTGCAGTGAGCCGAGATGGAACCCCTGTACTCCAGCCTGGGCAACAAGAGTGAAACTCCATCTCAAAAAAAAAAAAAAAAAAAAAAAAAAAGTTTAATACTCTGGGATCATGTAATGGCAGACCCCAAGGAGATAAGATCATTCCCAGCCCCAAAACCATGAAGACAAAATGAGAAAAACTTCAAAATAATTAAAAATTAACTGTTGATAGGGAGATAACAAGGGCATTTTTCTGGTTTACTTAGTCACTTCTAAAATCAGTAACCTTATATGAATAATGGTGATGATATTGGGTGATTTGAATGATACTTAGGATTATAGAAAACTAAATACATTTGAAAACATCTTGAGGCGTGCGTACTATCCTTTGAGGAAGATTAAAGCATTAACAGGCCTGGAGGCATCAAGTCAAAACAGAAAAATACCTTAAGTATTCCAAAGTTAGCTGCTGATCTGGAGAGAACAAGCTGTCTCTCTTATTTGCATAAACTTTCCTAAAGGCAGCACCCTGATGTGAATAATGGTCATAGTGATGGGTACCTTGGATGGCAGTTAACATTAAAGGAGATGAGGTGTAAAGTGCATTTGCTTACAGTAGTTCGGTGCATGTTACTTTCCCCCTCTCCAGCTCACCTGTCTCAAGGCCAACACCTGAGCTTCTGCCTGAGCCCATTCACCACTTCAAGGATCAGCCAACTCGTGTGGCACTACACCCAGGTCTCTTGGTACAAAGCATGAGATTTCACCTCCTCTGTCTTCCTCATCACCCAGAGGGGTTGTGGAGTGGGGACCTGTGGGGCACAATAGCCAGGGAGTGGAATCTGACCATTTCTCAAGGCCTGGAAGCCTATCTTCTAAAAGGGAGGCTGCCCAGAGCCATCTAGGGAGGGTGAGGGATAGAACCTCATTCTAATCTTGCCACTTTCCTGGGGAGGTGACTTAGGCTCTGTGAGGCTGAGCTTGGTCAACTGTGAAATGGGATTAACCATACCATCTCTACAGAGCTGTCCTGAGGGGTAAATGAGAAAACCTCTTGAGAATATATGGCATGGAGTTGGACTTCAATTATCTTTCAATGTTGGGACACAGCAGTAGGGACTCGCTGGGCCTCAGGGTTAAGGCAGGCATTGTGAAAAATCATTTCTCATTACTTCCCTTTATAAGAAAATAGATAGTTGAAGAAAGGAAATATTCCTGTGATATGCGTTGAGTTCAAAGTTTCGTAGACAGTACTTTCTCTACTTCTTGGGTGTTATCGGAAGCTTATAAGAGCTGTTCAACATAATTCCCCTGGGCTGACCCAAATCCAGTTTCCCTTGCCTGGAACACAGGTATGTCTTTGAACTCACCTGGTGATCTCAGTGACAGATAGCAAAGTAAGCAAAGTGTGATGTCTGCCTAATGGCTCCTCTGGACTACTTAGTATTTTAATGTACGTATAGGAAAATTCTGGACTCATCCTGCAGTCATCAGTGCAGGAGTCCTCAGGTCATGTATTATCCAGCCACATCACACCAGGATTTCAGCCACCTGCTGCCTTCTGGAGACGCACAAATCCAATAGTTAGCAGCATTTTTTGACACATAATTGTCTATTCTTGTGTTAGGTAATAACTAAATGTTTATTGAGCTCAGATTTCATGCTGTCCCAGCGGAGGCATCTCATTAGCTCTGAATTGGAAATGAGAGGGTAAGAAAGGATATGACTATATGGGCAACTTCAAATGTTAAATTTGAGATGAGATGGCTCCTTCCCATTATTTTTTCTTTTGAATTTTTCTAGCTGCCCATTAATGTTTAAACTTGATCAAGTTTCAAGTAATTTAAGATTTTCAAATGTCATTCGTTGGACTTAACAGCATCCATTGCAGCCACATGATGGAGATATCTCTTCTATCTCTCTTTATTGCTTTCTCTCTCTGTCTCCTTTACATTCTTTTTCTTTACATTCAAAGTTCCATAAAGAGTTTTCTACATTCCCTGTTAATATTCTCCACTTTCCACTGACTATCCCACTGCACTATGGCCTCTGTCCACAAGATCAAGTAACACATGTGAATTCAAATACCTCTGAAGTGCGTTTCTTGTGCAATTAAAAAATAATAAATGAAATGGAAAAGTCTACTCATGTCAAACAACCATCACACAAAATGAGATCAGGTTCTAAATGAGATGCATCCCTAAACCAGTCAAGGGATTTGGATGGTAGTTTGGACATATGAAAACTAACTACAGGGAATCACTGTCTTCTTTCATCAACTTGGCTCAGATGAGGTTCCAGATGTACAGGGTAACCCCACATGAGTTACAGTTTGAGTTAAATACAAGTAGTCTGGACAAATAGAAGGTGTTTCATTAAAGAATACACGAAGTCATTGTTTTAGGCTAGTTCACTCCAGGGAAACTTTAGGTGCTTGAATACATCGGGTAAAAAAGGGGGCTTGAAAATATATCTGCAGATTTTATTAATGCTCCCTACAGCATATAAACCAAGTAAATGGGCCTGTTTTGGCAAGTTGGAAAGAGAGTATACATGACATGTAGGCATATATGGCAAATCCCACTGTTGAAATCTGAACATGTATTTGTTCTCCTTGTTTCTTCCTTCCTCTTATTCCATGAGGTAGCCATGCATTTAGAGATAAAAATGTAAATTAAAAGTAAAACCTTAAGCCCCTCAACTGACTGAACAAACCTCCTCATGGCTAGGAGGACCCCCAAAAATCCTTAAAACTGAGTTCCTAGGCATGACAGGAAGTGGGGTCAGATATAACTTGTTATGCTCCCTCTCTTTTGTGGTTTAGATACAACAATTGACCAGCATTAATGTTAAATAGAGATCATAAGACTGGCAGAACAGACTCTTTGTGGCAATAAGATATCAAATTATAAATAAGACCTAAGGCCATGCCAGGAAAGGGTTAAGTCACACACTCTACACTTAAAGAATAAACTGCATTCTAATTGACACAAGCTTTCCTTTTCATTTTTCTCCAGTAGCTAAACAAGTACTGGCCTCAAGATAAGCAATATTAAAACAACTTGCAGCTCATCCATCACTAGATGCTGATCCCCAGCCCCTGTTCCACCAGCAATGGCTACAGTTTTGATTGGACAAGAGACTGATTTCGATAACTTTCTTCTGATTAGAAGATCACCAACCATGGACTGGTTCTGGCCAGTTTAAAGAGGGCAGGACTTGAGTGCCTTTGTGTTCTGAAAAGTTCTTTTGACGTACAGGGCCTAATTGTGATACATTTAAATGTGAAGTCTCCACCCCAAGGTGAACCTGGTCCATATGTATAACATACATGTTTGTTCAGTACCCATGTGCCAGGACCCCCTTCATAAATATTCATAGCTCCTCCCATAACGTGTTGTGTATGTATCTTTGTCCAACCCCTTCAGCTTAAATTCCTGTCTTAACCTCTCACTCCCTCAAAGTGTCTGCTTCTGGGCTTCTTCCAATGGCTACATTCCCAGCCCGTCAGAATGGCCACTCTGCAGGCTGTAATCTTTTATAAGAAATAAAGCTATCCTTTTAAAAATTTATAAATTGGTGATATTTCAGTCCACAAAGCCATACCATTAAAAATACCACATTTCGTGTGTAGATCTATTCAAATATAATAAAAATATAGAGAAATGTCTTAAAAATGTAAATCCCAAATTTTGCCTAGTGGTTACCTGTGAGGAAGAAGGAAACTAATGTAATCAGAGAACACTTCAAAGTGAATTTTAATTGCATATGATGTTTTATGTTAACATAGAAGGTTCTTATATTCTATAATTTTGTGTATTTCTGAAATATTTAATAAAAACTACTGTTTCTATATTTGATTCTGAATTCAAAGGAGATTCCTACTAATTTGAAATTTTAGGAAACATAATGAGCTCCAGAGATAAATTAATCAATAACCCCATGGCTGATTAATTTTTAAAAATGTATCATTTTTGTGAATTACCTCCCACTTGATTATCTATGCAGACATATTTAATGTATATGCATTACACATGGATTTCATTTATCTGCAGACCTAACATTTGCTAAAGATCATTAAATTAATTATTAATTGTGCCCAAATATCCTACCCACTCTATCTGACTCCAAAACCACACCTCCCCTCTTTTGGGAAATAAAAGCTTTTCCTGTGAAAGGGTTGAGGCCAGGACAGAAGTGACTCCCCATGGTCCTGTACATAAGGACAGATCTGGTATTTGGGACCCAGGTCTCCTGATATCATCTGTTTCCCAGAAGACCCATCTTCATGGTCTGTCATTCTGTGCTGTCTCCTTTCTGAGGCTCAATGAGAGGTTGCTATTAAAATGTCCAAATGGAAGGTAAATGAAGATGTTAGAAAAGGACATCAAATAAAAAATAAGGAAATTATTTTCTTTCTCCTCCGCTCCACGCATCAGGTAACTTCTACAAAGAAAAGACAGAAACGCTTTTCTCTCATAGAAATATGTAAACATTTTATTTCCTGCTGCTTCAACTCTAATTGACCTCTAGGAGATGTTCATGTAAACTACGTCTTTTGTAGAAGAGAAAACACAGGGAAAGCCAATACATATATTTGTTGTAGCATTACATGTTAGACACTTCACATAGGTTTAAGCATTGTACATTTTCTTCCCACAACAGTTCACCGAGGTATGTATCAATATGCCCATGTTACAGATGCCCCAGTTCAGGTTCACAAGGGGTAACTCACTATTATTGGGTCACATATCTAAGTAGAAGCAGGAATAAGATCTACCATATATATATATATATATATATATATATATATATATATATATATATGAGATAAATACACTCATTTATATATAATATATATAATACACAAACAGGCCCACTTATATGTATTATTTAGCAAATTGAGATGAATATTTTTAAAGTTCTTTCTGTTTTCATCCAGTATAATAGGCTAGGACATAAATCTGCATTACTTTAGTTCTTTAGTTACTATAATTTCACTTTTTTTTTAGGCGGAGTCTTACTCTGTCGCCCAGGCTAGAGTGCAGTGGCGTGATCTCAGCTCACTGCAACCTCTGCCTCCCGGGCTCAAGCAATTCTCCTGCCTCAGCCTCCCGAGTAGCTGGGATTACAGGCACATGCCACCATGCCCGGCTAATTTTTGTATTTTTAGTAGAGATGGGGTTTCACCATCTTGGCCAGGCTGGTCTCAAACTCCTGACCTTGTAATCCACCCACCTTGGACTCCCAAAGTGCTGGGATTACAGGTGTGAGCCACCTCGCCCAGCCAACTTCCAATGTCTTTAAAAGTTTAAAATCCCTTTTATCAAAATAATAATTGAAAGAGTCCAGAAACATCTATAAGGAATAAAGAAAAACAGAAAAAACACTATTACAGTTCAATAGAATAGATTTCCATATTCCTCTTGAGATAGCCAAATTCTGTTTGATGGTTGAAGCAGGAAGTACAAGATCTGATTCGTCCTCAATATACGTAAATACTGAAGACTATACTATAAGTGGCAGATATTAACAGGACTTTATTGACCATGCCATTGAAAGAGCTGGGCACTCAGGCACTTACCACTGTTCAGGGCACATTGTCACCCATGAATGTATTAATTAATAAATTTGTGAGATATATCCTAGGATGGGGTACATATTTTCCTTATATTCTAAATAGACAGGATCTGAATATCACCACATTGGGCAGTAGGTTACTTTGGCCTCAAATGACATTTTCTCTTCTCTTAAAAAATATCTCCCTTTGAATGCAGTGTTTTCCAGATGTTATAAACTGTGCTACCACCACCAATCGAATTTTGTCAGATCCACTTCCTGCGTATTAAATGCATCTTCCCCCAGGTCAAAGGACTCAGGGCAGCCCAGGAATCATCTCCTGCATCTTCTTTACTCCCTACCTTGAGTAAGTTGGCAGAGAGACGAATTTAGAGAGAAATGAAAGGGGCATTGTGGGCCCACCTAGTAAATCACTGAAGGCATCCAACAACGATGAAGAGTGATAGGGTCAATTTTGCATGTGGGAACATGTGAAGATACCATGACTAAAATCCAGAAATAAACCATCACATCCCAGGAGGAAATCCTGCACAGAGATTCTACAGAAAACAGTTGAAAAGGTCATGTAATATGGACAACAGGAAAGCTGTCCATTTGAGTAAATTATGGTAAGCCATGAGTCTATAACAGCACAGAGCTGCCTAAGCAGAAGGGGGCATTTGGTCAACATATGCAGCTCTGTTGGGGTAGGACCATAAATTTAACTCTACAAAAATAACTGCAAAGATGTAACATGTAAATGATAGTATAGGTGAGTGTTAAATTGTGCCTAAACTTGTCAGAGCAGTGTTGAGTTGTGATACAACTCACTGAGTTGATGAAAGGAGTTGAGGCAACAGAGAAAAGCCTCATGAAAAATCCCAGGGAGGATACAAGGAGAAAACAAATGAAAGCATGGAAAGTGTGACCTCCTGGAGAGAGTGCTCTGGCTAAGAATGTGCCTCCAGGAGGAAGGCATAAACATGCTGGCAGATGGGAGACCATTGGACCTGGGGTCGGAGAGAAACTATAGTGGGTGTATGATTTCCACACAGCCTGAGGACCCAATTAGTGGTAAATCCTTCCTCTTGACATTTGCTTCTCACTTTAATGAAGGCTTAGGGCACTGACATCAACCACTTCACTATTTTCAATGCTCCTGTCTCCTTCCTGCGCCCATGGACCTGTGAGAGGTCTTCAGGACACTTCTGTTCTCACCACATTTGTGTAATTTCAGGGTGTAAAGGTGACATGCAGCATCTCACCGAAGCAAATGTGTTCTTCCACAATCAGTCCTGAATCTGGATGGCCTCAGACCTGGAGTGCCCAGTCAGTATCTCAGAGCCCTGTCCGCTCCCCTGGGAGGCCCCCACTCTTCACTCCAGTCACTCTGGACTCCCTGTTCCCTTTCTATTTTATGAGGTACAGGTGTTTTCTCCAGGAACCAGCAATCTCTATTCTAAGAATCTATCCCAAACATACATTTCAAAAAGACAAAAAGGCAGAAGAACAAGGTCATTCCTAGAAGAACAATTTGTCACAGGACAAGACTATAAATAAGACAAATGTCCACCAATAGGGGACTGAATAAGGTGCATCTACATGCTAGAGTACAATGCACGTATACCAAGCAAGGAGGACTCTCTTTCTCTACTGCCATGTAATGATTTTCAAGATATACTATTAAGTGAAAGAAGCAAGGCACAGAAAAATGTGAGGAGCTGTTGCTGTTCAATATGGTAGGCACTGACCACATGTGGTTATTTAAACAAGGTATTTTAGATATATTTTATTTTAGATAAAACTAAAAATTTAGTTCCTCAGTTGCATTCACCGCATTTCATATATTCAATGCCACAGATAGCTAGTGGCTACTGTGTTTGACAGTGTAGACACAGAATATGTTCACCTCTACAGAAATTCTACTGGACTCCACTAATGTAGAATATGCCACCTGTGAAATAGGAGAAGTCTAATATAAATATTACATTTGGTTATAATATTATAAATTTGAATGTTAAAACAAAAATTGATCAATAGCCTGGGCAACATAGCAAGACTGCCTCTCTACTAAAAATTGAAAAGAAAAACATAGCTGGGTGTGGTGATGCATGCCTGTGATCCCAGCTACTGCAGAGGCTGAAATGGAAGAATTTCTTGAGCCTGGGGAGTGGAGAGGCTGCAGTGAGCTGTGATTGTGCCATTGCATTCTGGCCTGGGTGACAGAATGAGACCCTGTCTCAAAAAATTGATCAAAATGACTGCATGTAAGGGATGGAGGAACAGCCCAGGATGGAAGACAATCATGTGTATTCCCTGAAAAACATAATACATATTTGCTGGATCCATGCACAGAAAAGGACAAGAAACAATGACCAATCTAATAGCAACGAGCAACCCTAGTCTCCAGATTGAATTTACTAAAAACATTTCCCATTAAAAGGAATCAGGTTATTTGGAGAAATGATTTATTCCAGGTCTGAGTAGGAATTGTAGCTGATGACTCTGGACCCAACTAACATACCAGAAGACATGTCAAAAAGACCAGAAGCCAAACTAGAGGGGCTCCCACTTCACGAAGATAAAACTATTTGAAGGTCAAATAAAATAATGCAATAGAGTCAATCAAGACAAACATAGAAGTATCTAGATCTAATGAAAATACTCCAAAAGAAAAACAAACAAATTATATTTATTGCTCACGTTTGTAGGACCCTAGGGAAACATCTAATTATTTCTTCTCATGGGAACACAAACATCTGGTTGAAGGAAGCAAATATCTCTGCAATATGCATTAAGTTCAAAGTTTTAGAGAAAGAAAGGATTCTGCATTTTGAAGTATTTCATTGTCTCATGCAAGCTACTCAACATCATGCTTCTAAGCACACCCAAATCCAGCTTCCCAGGTTGTGGGTGGGGGCAGTGTGCAAGATAGGCATGACTGGGAACTCACCTGGCAAGCTCAGAGATAGATAGCACCAGGGATGCAAGGTTTGGTGTTTGCCCAGAGGCTGCTACTGGGCTACTTGCTATGTTGATATATTTATAGAAAAATTCTGGACCTGTCCTGTAGCCACCTGCGCACAGGTCCTCAGGTCATGCATTAGCCAGCCACAGCAACCAGCATTTCAGCCACCTGCTGCCTCCTTGAGGGACAAAAATCTTAGCACTACTGGCATATCTTTGACACACAATTATCTATTCTTTCATTTGCCAATTACTAAATGTTTATATTATACACACACACACACACACACACATGCATAACCTTTAAATTCAAATTTTGGAAAAGGGTTTTCTACATTCCTCATTTCCCTTTGATTGCTTATCCCACTGTACTGTATCTTCTGTCTATATGATTGCAATGAATGTCCTCTCACCAAGGTCATAATCATCCACCTTTTCTCATTTTTCTCATCTAATTTTTCATAAAAATATATTAATATACAAAGTATTCATTTTAGTAACCTCCCAAAGCACGCATGCTTGCGCAGACTGCTTCTTTCACCTAACAACAGAGCTTTGACAGTCTCCCAGGCTTTGGAGCATGATGTACTGGACACAAATCTAAGCTGTCCCTCTCCCTAACTGTGTGGTCTCAGGCAGTCTTTACTCACTCTGTACTTCAGATTTTCATCTACGAAATGGGAATTAGTAACAGTTTCTACCTTGGAAGGGTGCTCTGAAAATTGAATGACTCAATGCCTAAAAAGGACTTGGCAAAGCATATGTTTTAGCCATTTTAATTTCTTTTCTTGTCTTTACTGGTCATTAGTATCTCTACTATCCCTATGGTATAGACTCATGTTTATTCATAATCAATAAACTTTGAGGTATGTTCTCAGTGAAATAAGCAAGTTATATTAAATGTAGGATGAACCTTATCTTTTGAAGATAAGTATATAAATACATACATTTCTGAATAAATTTATAAGTACCTGCATAAGAAAACTTCTGAAATAATATTATACAGATGAAAACATTAGGATGTTTATTTCAACATTCTTGATCTATAAATGTGAAAAAAGAAGTGGCTGTAGACCTTGGCGGGTTGCATTTCAGTGGCGGGGTGGGGGAACAAAGCACCATTAGATGAGCAATAAGGACTGAGGTGGAGGAATGAGTTGAGTATTGAGAATTCTTCATAGAACTTGGGTTGCAATGGAGAGAATATATGTAAAGAGAACCGTAACTGTGGATGTAGAGAGGGGTCCAGGGTATTAAATTATGTTTTAAAATTATCAATGATAAGAGACTCTGTCACACTGAATATTAAGAGGAAGGGGTCATCTCTTTTTAGATCTACAAACTGAATTCATCACGCCCCTATTTCCATACTTCACTTCCTTGTTTCTGTTCTGGGGAAGCTAAAACTTCACAAAAGGGATTGTATAGAGTTTGGCCTTAATGTCTATTAACTGTAGGGAGGGAGAGAGGGATGGATGGATGGATGGATGGATGGATGAATGGATGGATGGATGGATGGATGGAAGGAAGGAAGATATGTCAAACAGCTGCTGGTAATTTATGGTATTTTCTCTCTCAGGACAGAGTTCTCACACAGGTGACTAAATCTGTGGCATTAGTGGCTGAGAGCAGGCAGTTTTGCAGGTCTCTGCAACTGATGGCAGCAAGATGGGAGCACCCAGCTTCAGTGTTCAGAAGCAGATTTAGGCCGACTTCCACACCTTACATCCTGGAGTGATCCACCCTGACTTGAACAGGTGAGGTCTCAGACAGGCTTGCTTTCCACAATGGCGAAAAGATTACAGCCTGCTCAGAAGCGTGTTGTGGTCCAGCTCTTGTGTCATTCAAAAAGAATCCACAAAGTGCAGATCCAGATCCTCTCCGAACTTGAACTCAACCAATGTCATGGAGAGACATTCTTAATCCCCTTCTATGAAAACAGTGTCATTAGAAGCACCCAGAGGCCACACACACACCCTGGAAATGTAATGCCAGCAGTAGCTCTAGAACGTGCAGACTCATGTGCCTGTTGCTCATTGTTTTTAGGCTACATATGAAAATGGAACATTTTGCAATAAAAATATAATGCAATGATGATTATTAGAGCATTTTGTATACTAGGGAATTTTTAAAGTTATCTGAACATCAAATTAAATGTAATGACAATGAAAGAATTTCCACCTGTCATGTCATCCAAATATAAAAAGAAACCATTCAGGATTCCAGTAAGGTGGGCATGCGGGGAAGTCTACCTTGTTTCATATTGGTGGTGGGGATGTCATTTAGTACAACCTCTTTCCAGGTTGATTTGGTAATTTCTATTAAAGACTCTATGTATCCCCCATCTGCATGTGTTTGGGGACTGCTCCTTCAAGTATTCATCCTCAGCATGACCCCTGTCCCTCTAAGAGTGCATATTCTTCCTGACACAGGAACTGTCTGCAGACTCCAGTTTCTAAAGCAATGGCCCAGACACACTCCCTTGTCTACAGAGTAGGAAACTTAGGTCTGACAAGGCTCTCTGTCTTTCAGAAGAGAGACAGAACTGGGAGCTTGGCTTCAGAGCCAAAGATACAGATTTCAGTAGTGACCTGGGTCAGCAGGAAAGCAAGATTTACTTGGTTATGGTGTGATGTGCAGCTCAGCATCAGTCTGCCTGGGGGCATATAGGGTGCAGGTCCCTGCTTTTCCACTTAGTGGCAGGATGCTCCCCAGCCAGGTTGCTTAACCTGCAAACATCACTGTTTCTTCAGCTACAGGATGGTGTAGAGATTATATCCTCTAACTCCCAGGAATGTTGTGAGAAATTCATGAGATAGAAAAGTGCCAGCGTTCAGGAAGGGTGAGTCCCCATGGCTCCCTGAGGCCAGAGATACTGCCCTTCTGTGGGACTTTATGTTACAACCACCCTATGACAATGCACAAATAAATAGTCATTCAATTACAAAAGAGTACAAGGACTTACATTTAATCAGTTTATCCAATATCGATTATTATAATAATCCACAGTGTAAATCGGAAAGTAATTACATGGAAATCACTTCTCCTTCCTTCCCATCTAAGGTCTCAGAAGTGCTTTCCCAGATGTGATCTCATTAACCTCTATATAGATCTGAGAGGTGTTAACCAAAACTGGCCAGCACAGGGGAAATGACTCACTTAAGGCCTTATAATGGGCCTGGCCTCCTATGTTCTATTGCATTGTTTTTCTGCAAAGCCTCATCTTGCGGGGTTACATTATACATATTTTTCTTTTTCTTTTCATTTTAGCAAAAGATAAAAATATATACTTTTTTATTGTTAAGAAACATTTTCTTAAATAAGTACTTATTTCATTCCTTACTGAAATGGCTTTTTTCTTACTGACCCATTGAAACCATGTTGGCTATGTTCAACATAACTAGAGATATCTTTGGCATTTTCTTTCCTTAGTTTCATATCTTGTAGAACATCTTGTACAAAAAAGTAAATTTACAGAAAAACATACATATAAATCACTTATTAATCCCCAAATGTAGTAAAATAACATAGCAAAAACTTTATCAAATGCATTTCGTGCACAAACTGGACAGATCTGTTACATATAATCTGTATATGCATCTGCAGTGTTTTATAAATTGGTGCTTTGACATCAAAAAGGAGGTATACAAAAAGGCCCCTCTTGTAATATCAATGACTCAGAATGATCTCACTATCATTGCATCTCAAATTCCCTTGAATTTATACTCATCACTGCCATATCACCATTCTTACAAAAGTGGTTAAGGAAAAAGATGCAGTGTGATTATAAGTAACATTCAAAATTTCCTGTTATCAAGAGTTGAGCAAAGTACTAATTTTCCCTTTATAAACACATGCACATCCACGTAGAAATTCAAAGTCAAACTGCATAAAGTGCTTTTATTGACGGAAGGCATCACACACATTCCCAAGCAGCACTGTTCCCATGAGAAACTGAAAACGTTATTTCTTTCAATCTGGAATGCATCTTCCCTCTTCCAGGTGTAACCATTCAGTTCTTCTTGGAGCGATTCCAGCTTGTTTCCTTTTGGTGCCTTCCTTAAGAAATTTTGCAGTTGTTTCTGGTGCAGTTTTTGGGTGGGCTCTGGGGTGGGCAGACGATCTTCACTTTACAGAGGCTGCTCCTTTTGTGGGTGGAGCTGGTGGTGAGGGAGTAGGAGAGGCCTCGCATCATCCTGGCATTCAGGCCCTTAGCCATGGAGAAGGACTTGAGGTGGCTTCTTAAGGCACTGGGGAGCGGGAGCTTGTCTACCAGATGCACAGGCGTGCAAGACACGATGGTGCGGCAGCAGAGGTCTTGCAAGCTCAGTACCTTGCTCGGCCTCCCGAGCCAGTTCAACCTGTGCCGCAGCAGCACGATTCTGGCCAGCTCCGTGAAAGACTCTATGATGTTGAAATTGCACAGAGGGCTGACCTCAAAGAAGGTCACGCCCAGGCGCTCAGCATAGGCCTGGGCCTGCTCCCTGGGCACCTGCCTCTTGAATGCCAGATGTAGGCGATTCCCCACCAGGATTTTAGGGACACCAGGGGCATGCTCATCGATCTTCTTAATCCATCGATCCATACCCTCGAAAGACCAGTGGTTTGCAATGTCGTAGACCAGGATCACTCCTTGTGCACCACGAGAGTAGGAGCGGAATATGGTACAAAATCTTCCCTGCCCCGAAGTATCCCAGAGCTTCAGCTTCACCCGCTGGCCGTCCAGCAGGATGGTGGTCGTCTTGTAGTCGATTACCCCCAGGTGGCTGTACGGGAACTCGGCTTTGCCGTCCTGCAGGCTCTCCAGGATCTCGCCCTTGCCCACGTCGCTGTCGCCCACCAGCAGGAACTTGAGCAGGAAGTCGTAGGCCTGGTCTGGGCTGCCTGGGGCGCTCATCGTGCTGGCCCCGCCCCGCGCCTGGGCCAGACCAGCAGGGTTGCACGCAGAGACGGTGCCGGGCCTATTTTTCTTGAGAAATTAACATACAACATAAAAAATGGGATGGCGAAGTTTATGAAATAAAGCGAAATGAGGTGGTGGCTTTGATGGTTTTCTTTTACAAACCCTGGAAAACTGCTTCAGCGATTGTTTTACTTTTTCTTATCCAAAACAGAGTAGAGACACAGCAGTTAATTCATCATTGAAACCTTATATTTCTCTTAACATTTCCATGTGATCGTTATGTAACCATGCTTTTTGGATTATGTCAAAGGAATCTCCTTTAAAGTAAGGACAGGTATGAAATAGGAAGGGGACTAAGATGTGTGGAGTACCGTATGTACCCTACGCTGTGTATGACGCTTAAAATAATTTGTTCTTTTACTTGTCAGAACAATTGTCTTTGGTAGCTATGATTGTTTCCATTTTACAAATGAGAAAAGGCAAACTCAGAAATGTTATGTAATTTTTAAAAATCTTGCTGTTAGTGTAGAGATCACAGAAATCACAATCCTGAGCCGGTGCTCTCCTCATATAATGCATCACACATCCTTTTTACTCTGTGGCCATGCAGGGTTTAGGAGTAAGTGTGAACTGTCTGTGCATGTGATCCTTGACAAGCCACGCATGTTTGCATGGACACTAATACTTTTCTTGCTGCAGGTGGACATCTCCCATAAATATAAGAGCCAAGATCTCAGAAGAGACATCTAGGATATGGATTTTGCTAGAGTGTCTCATAAATAATATTCACCCAAGAAAGATGTGTTGAAATAACGCATGCATCCATCAGTGAAGGATTTTAGATTTAACACATGTACAGCTCCTATAACAAAACAACAAAACTGACAAAATATGTAAATGGTTCATGGATGACAAAACGCAAATGACCAATAATCATAAGAAAAAGCATTCTAGCTCACTAATACATTAAGGAATGCAAATGAAACCATCTAAATATACTTTTATCACCTATCGTTTGACAAAATTTAAATGTAGAAAAAGCTGAATAAGAATTTTTTTTTAATTTGCAAAAGAAAAAGGTAAAAAGTAATTCTGTGTGTGTCTGGGTATGGGGGCGGGATGAGGGACCAAATACATCAAATAAATGGAAACACACTTATCAGTTATAAATACATTTAAATATTGTAACAACAGGTACAAAGATGGTTAAAGAAATGAGAATGCTCAGACACATATAAGGGAGTTTAAATTATTGAAATCAAGCCCCAAGATGTTTAAGCATGTAATGGATGAAACATTTTTCACATGTACAAAATATCCAGGTAAGAGGTTACTTGCTATAGCACTGCTGAAATCTTTTTAAAAAGGAAAAAATGAGAAGCATTTTAAGTATGCATCAATACAGAACAAACAATAACAAAGTTGTCTCCCTAATATACACAAACTCCCCTAAAAACATTGCCATGATCTGAATGGTGGAATCTGACCATTTCTCGAGCCCTGGAAGCCCATCTTCTAAAAGGGAGGTGCTCAGGGTCCTCTAGGGAGGGTAAGGAATACAATCTCTTTCTAATCCTGCCACTTACCTGAAGAGGCGATTTAGGTTCTGTGAGCCTGAGCTTGGTCATCTGTGAAATGGGACTGACCATGCCATCCTTACGGAGTTGTTCCCAGGCATAAATGGGAAAACCTGTCCAGAGTACATGGCATGGAGTGGGAGATTTCAATGGCCCTCTAAATGTTGAGACATAGCAGTAGGGGTTGGCTGAGCCTCAAGGCCAAGGCAGGCATTGTGAAAAATCATTACTCATTGTTTCTCCTAATGAAAACACAGACATCCATATAAAGAAGGCAAATCTCCCTGATACACCTTGATTTCAGAGTTTTAGAGATGGAGTTCTCTACATTCTTGTGTGTTTCATAATCTCACAAAAACTGTTCAACATCATGCCTCCAAGAAGACACAAATCCAGTTCCCCATGCTGGCAAGAAAAAAACTGATCGGCGTAAATGTAAAAACATATGTTCCAGGGCATCCATACAATGAAACAGCAGGTAGCAGTGACAAGGCTGTAGAAAGGTGACCGAGAGGTCGGAGGCAGTAGAGCAGCATCTGGGGAACTGTGTCTATAGTGTCCTGGAGAGGGGAAGACTGAGAGAGAGTGTGAGAAAGTCTGAGAAGCCTGTACAGGGATAGAGTTATGGAGAGTGAATGCCTTGCTCTGTGGGAGGCGCACCCCGCCCCCCGCCCCCACCCCCTCCCCCTCTGACAGTATGGACAATTCAACCTATACTGAGAACGGAAGAGATGATAAATCAGTGAATGTGATGTAGATTTGGGGGTCAACAGCAAATGGACTTGCTTTAATATACAAGTGAATTTTCCAAACAGAACTAGAACCAAAGTAAACAAGTTATTTTGAAACATGTCACTGCAAAATGTACAAAAACAGAGATAGCTGTGATGCCTCCTAGTGGCCAGAGACAGAAACGCAGCTCTGATAATCTCAAACCGGGGACTCAGGAAGAGGGAGGGATGGAGGTTGGAGGTTAGCTCCAAGGTACCAGCCACAATTTTCCGGAATTATTCACCTAATAGTAGCGATTTCCATGTATCCATCATGTTCCAGAATATATGAAACTGATATTGGTTCCAATTCCCTCTGCAACTAAAGATAAAGTTGCATCCATGACTGTGTATTTGGGGTGGTAGAGCTAGAGGACACACACACACACTCACACACACACAAAACCTCTGTCAGTTAGACTTGTTATTTACTTCTTTCACAATAAAATAGAATATAGTGAATGCTTTTTCAAATTAATGAACATTATGTACACCTTAACTTTGACAATTTGTTCTAAAGTATTTTGTGTGTTCAAATTTTCATCAAGATACTTTTATTCCCAAATCCAATTTTCAAACAGTATACAAGAGCATACTGATAAATCAAAATTAACCTGAGCTCTCACTGGTCAACTCCCACTCCTTAACCCCAAGGGGTCTGCTGTTTCTAGGATGGTGCATACTCTCCTGACATGTCCCTGTAGGTGAGGTGCACATCAACACGTTCACCTACATACACACATTGTCTTCTCCAAAAGTGCAATCACGGTACTTATCTTTTGTATCTTGTCATTATAAATTCTCAAGATTTTAAAATGCATTTTATTAGTTCTTGAGGGGTTGGCATATTTTAGTATGTTTATTGTTCATGTACATTTCATTTAAATTCTCTGTTGAAATAGTTGCCATTTTGTTACTATGTTTCACAAAGCATGGATACTAACCCAATTAAACTTCAAAATTTGACTTTAAAATTATACAGATCTTAAATTTCAAAAGAAAAAACACTGAAAAACACCTGGGGAGCAGGTACTGTCAGCCTGGAGGGAGATCAGAGCATTCAGGGCCCTGGAATAATGAAGAGAAAATGATAAAAGTTTAGAGTATTATGGAGTTTGTGCTGATCAGGAAACAACAAAGCTGTCTCCCTGATTTACATAAACTCCTCTAAAGGCAGCAGCCTAATTTGAATGGTCATAATGACGTTGGATAGCAGTTAAGATTAAAGGAGATGAGGTGTAAAGTGTATTTGCTTACAGTAATTCAGTGCATGTTTCTAATTCCTTCTCTCTAGCTCACCTGTCCCAAGGCCAACACCTAAGCTTCTGCCTAAGCCCACTTGCCACTTTAGGGATCAGCCCTCTTATGTGGCCCTACACCCAGATCTCATGGCACAAAGTACAGGATTTCACTTCCCCTGTCATCTTCAGAGAAGTTGTTGAGTGGGAACCCATGGGACCACAATAGCAGGGGAGTGGAACCTGACCATTTCTCAAGCCCTGGAAACCCATCTTCTAAAAGGGGGTGATCAGGGTCCTCTAGGGAAGGTGAGGGATGGAACCTCATTCCAATCCTGCCGCTTATTTGGAAAAGTGATTTAGGCTCTGTGAGCCTGAGCTTGGTTAGCTGTGAAATGGGATTGACCATACCAACCTTACAGAGCAGTCCTGAGGGGTAAATGAGAAAATCTGTTGAGAATATACAGCAGGGAGTGGCCTTTAAGTATTGGTACACAGCATGAGGGACTGGCTGAGCCTCAAGGCTAAGGTAGTCATCATGAAAAATCACTTCTCATTGTTTCTCCTAATGACAACACAAACATTGTGAAGAACAAGCAAATCTCTCTCTCAAATGTCTTAAGTTCAAAGTCTTAGAGACCAAAGGTCTCTGCATTCTTAGGTGCTTGGAAAGTTCACAAGAGCTATTCAACATCATGCCTCTGAGCAGACCCAAATCCACTTCCCCATGGTGGTAAGGCAGGCGTGTTTGTGAACTCACCTGGTGAGCTACATGACAGATCACATCACGGACACAAGGAGTGGCGATTGTCTAATGAGCGCTCCAGCACTGCTCAGTATTTTAATATGTTTATAGGAATATTGTAGACCCATTTTGCAGTAAACAGTGCAAGGTTCTCAGATCACACAGTATCTAGCTACATCACAAGAGGATTTCAGTTACCCGCTGCCTCCTTGAGAGGCAAAAATCTAGGAATTACAAGAATTTCTATAACACAATTTTCTATTCTTTCATTAGGTAATAACTAAATGTGTATTGAGCTTTAAAAGCATACTAGTCTACTGGAGGTGTCTCATTAACTAAAGTGGAAAGAGGGTAAGAATTCAAATAAATACATGGGTAACTTCGTGGCTCACATTTGAGAGGAGATGGTTTCTTCAAATTAACTTTAAACTTTCTCAAATTCCAAAGAATTGTTTTAAATATCCTTTTTTGTTCCTCATCACCTGATACAGTTTGAATATATGTCCCTGCCAAATTTCATGTGGAATTCTAATCCCTAATATTGGAGGTTGGGCCTGGTGGGAGGTGTTTGGGTCATGGGGGCAGATCCCTCAAGGCTTGGTACTGTCCTCGTGATAGTGAGTTCTCCTGAGATCTGGTTAAGTGTGTGGCACTCCCCCACCCCACCCCCGCCACTTTCTCTCTCCTGCTTTCATCATGTGACATACATACTTCAGCTTCAGGTTCCATCATGAGTAAAAGTTCCCTGAGGCCCTTTCAGAAGCTAAACAGATGCTGGTGCCATGTTTGTAAGCCTGCAGAACCATGAGCCAATTAAACATCTCTTCTTTATAAATTACCCAGTCTTAGGCATTTCTTTATAGCAATGCAAGAATGGCCTAATATATCATCAATTCAATTCAGCCACAGGATATCTTTCTTTTCTCCTCTCCCCTCTTCTCTCTTCCTTCCTCTCCCTTTCCTTTGCCCTCTCCCTCCCCTCCCTCTCTCCCTCTTTGACTCTGTCTTTTCCTTCTCCTTCAAAAAAATGTCTACATTTTCTACATTCTCTATTAACATTACTTCCCATTTACTCTTTACTCCACTGCACTGTGGCTTCTGTCCCCAGGATTGCAATGAACATGATCTCACCAAGGTTACAATCCCCCTTTTGGTCACTAGGTCCAGTTTTTTGTTTACGTATATTACCATACTGAGTATTGCTTTTAATGAACTCATAAAATATGCATGCTTGTCCAGTCGCTTCTTTAAACTTAACACAAATCTGTGACAGGCTCTGGAGCATGAGGTACCGGACACAAATCCAAGCTGTCCCACTCCCTAACTATGCAGTATCAAACAAAGTCTTTATTCTCTCTGTCATTCAGTTTTTCATCTATAAAATAAGGTTTAGTCACAGTATCTACCTTGTAAAACAGTTATGAGCACTGACTGACTCAATACATTAAAAGCATATGATTCATAAGAAATGTTAGTCATTTTAAATTCTTTTCACATATCTTACTGGCATTAGTATCACTGTAGATATGAAAAACAGGATATCAGCCAATGAATAGTTTCCTACGGCCACCATAACAAATTATCACAAACTTTGCACATTTAAACAACAGAATTTCATTATCTC
This sequence comes from Rhinopithecus roxellana, assembly GCF_007565055.1. Lineage (NCBI taxonomy): Eukaryota > Metazoa > Chordata > Mammalia > Primates > Cercopithecidae > Rhinopithecus > Rhinopithecus roxellana. Next base: position 101,636,085 of record NC_044555.1, on the reverse strand, counting down.
ATGGTTCAGAAGTACAAAACCAAAGCCCAAAGTACAAAACCAAGGTGTAGGCAGGACTACACTGCCTCCAAAAGCTTTAGGGGAGAATCCTTTCTTAGCTCTTCCAGCTCCTCCTTTGTTTGGTTTGAGGCAGCATAACTCCAATCTCTACCTCAATCTTCACATGGCCTTCTTCCTTGCGTGTGTCAAATCTCCCTCTGCTTTCTTTTACATAGACACCAGTCATTGGAGTTAGGCATCAACTTACACTCAGGATATTTACTTCTGGAGATCTTTCACTTAATTATATCTACAAAGACCCTATTTCTAAATAAAGTTTGGGTGGGTTAGGATTGGGACATGTTTTGAGGGGGACACAATTCTACCCACTACAGTTAAACACGCAAGTTACACTACAAATGTTAGATAAGGTAGTTTTTATAGGTTAATATATAAATGCTGTATGCATGTTTAATCTAGGTTTTTATCCTCTATGTATGAAATACTCTTAAACTACAGAAATAGGTCAATGATATCAAGAGACAATGCAATAAAAACCAATATTAATCTCTCCAAAACACAAGAGACAATGCAATACAAACCAATATTAATCTCTCCAAAATACTTGTAGACACACACACAAAATGAAAAAGAATCAGATTTAGTCAATCAGCAAAGTCATAAATTATAATGCAGTATATGGTTCCACTGTGAAAATATATGTATCTATTTCTCTCTACATGGGTTTATAGGTATGTGTGTGGCTAAAAATAAGTTAGTATACTACATGGAGAGAAAAAGATCTGGAGAATAGATAACAGTAAATTAATACAGGCTATCTTTGTATTATGGAGATGGAGAAGATTTGGACAGAATATTTTTAATTTCTAATATACATTTCAATTATGTTTCATATGGCTTAAACAATAAAAAAGTTAATAATGTGACAAGGTCATTAAGATAATGTTTTGTAAATCAGGAAAATCTGTGACCATAGTCACAAAATGATAGTGTAGACATACATTTATTGACTAAGAATCATGTTCATATGCCGTGGTATAAAAATAGTATATTAAAAACATTTATTTAATAAATCAGTATATTTGCATTGGAGGGAGATAGAGGATATTTGTTTTATAAATTTGCAATTCCCTAATGTTCTAAATGTGGAAGTTTCATTGTTCAAAATGTTAACAACAAAAAACACTATAATTGTGAACTGATTATATTTATGATGCCCACATATTCATTGCTCTGGACACACGCATATAGGAAATTCCAGAAAGCTTTGTTCTCTACAGTTCTATACAATAGAATACATGTGCCTCCCTTACTCCCCTCAAATCTCCTACGCCTTTCCAAGCTCTTGGTTGACTTTCATTTCTGCAATTCTGACTCTGGGCACCAGGTGAGAGCATTCTCTCTTTCTTCCAATGAAAAGGCACAATTTGCATAATCAGAAACAAAATTTTCCTCAAACTAGATAATGAAACAATAAGTACAGTATGACCACAACTCTCTTTGAAATATTCATATGTTTACAAAAAGATGGACAGGTCATATACATAGTTTTGTTTCCTTGCATACTCCTATGTCTACATCTAATTAGTTTATTAAATAGGTTTTGGGTGCCTACTTCAGAGGTTCAAATATCTTATGATGAAATGCTACCGGAAATTTTATAATGGATGGATCAGGGTGACAACACTGAAATACAGTGATCAATTTCAAGGTTACAGGAGGAGAGAAAACCAGAGCCAATGAGCCTACTAATTTGACACTTTAGTAATAAAGGACACCAATTCTGAGGTACTCAGGCCGAATAAGCTGAATTTGATCAAACTTCTAAATCTAATTACCAATTTAAAAAAAATAAGAGGGGCTAGAGGAAATTAATAAACAACACAATAAGAATCCAATCAGCAAAATCCATAATGCACTCTCCAAAGGATGAAAGATCCAGTTTTGTAAGCAAATAAATAGAAAGGTTCTTTTTTAAATAACAGATAGCTTTTAAGAGACAATACTTCAAGGAGAGTTAAAGAGAAAGTAAAATTAAAATCACAAGGAGATACTACCACATGTCTACCAGAAAGAGAAAAATGAAAAAGACAGAAAATACCAAGTGTTGGTGAGGATGTAAGCAGTAGAAGTCTAAACACTGCTAGTGGGAATATAGATTGGAACAACCACATTGAAAAACTGTTTGACAGTATCCACTGAGCTGAAGATACACATGTCATATGACTCAGAAATGCCACTCTTTGGTGCATCCCCAGGAGAAATGGCCTCACCCATCAAAGGAAATCAGACCAGCCCTGCCTTTCAACCAGTTGAAGGATAGAAACCAGAATAAATGTGATTTCCATTTGTAAAAGCACTCTGAGTTCCTGAAAGGGAATAGAATTAACTGTGGAAGTTCAAGGAATTATTTCAACAGCCAGGTTGGCTAAGGAAAACTTAACTGTGATGATTATTATCTTTTTAAAAATAATTATACTCTTTTGTTTTTACAATCATTATCTTGTTTGTTTTTCTTAAATAAATATCATCTGGTACATGGAAGAAAGGCTATTGAAGGATAGTTATCACTCAAAGACATATGGTCCTGTCTACCATCAACCACCATTGGCTGACATGGTTTGGCAAATGTCTTTTCCTCTTTTCTAAGTATACTGGTTAGGAGTGTCGGCTCTGGAGACAGACTAGGACCCAACCCTGCTTCTTAAATTTGTGGGACTTTGAATACTTTTGCTTCACCCTTGCAGTAACTCAAATGCTTCATTTGTAAAACAAGGATAATACTGACCTAAGAAGACAAAATGTTTTTAAACAAATATTGCCTTGCCATTTTGGTCAGGAATCCCATAATCTTTTTTTTTTTTTTTTTTTTTTTAGACGGAGTCTCGCTCTGTCGCCCAGGCGGGAGTGCAGTGGCATGATCTCGGTTCACTGCAGGCTCCGCCTCTGGGGTTCACGCCATTCTCCTGCCTCAGCCTCCCAAGTAGCTGGGACTACAGGTGCCCGCCTCCACGCCTGGCTAATTTTTTGTATTTTTAGTAGAGACGAGGTTTCACTGTGTTAGCCAGGATGGTCTGGATCTCCTGACCTCGTGATCCGCCCGCCTCGGCCTCCCAAAGTGTTGGGATTACAGGCGTAAGCCACCGTGCCTGGTCAGGAATACGATAATTTAAAAAATTCTACTGCAGAGATATCAGCATAACTGACTCTCTGTGACCTTGTGAGAGTAACAGAACCACTCTATACTTCAGTTGTCTTTAAGGTACAATGGGGAAAACAATTATCCCCACCTCATGGGTTGTTGTTTTGAGAATTACTTGAGTTGAGGCATGAAAGCCCTTAGAACAGTGGTCGGCACATAGCAAACTGCTCATTAAATGTGAGTTTTCATGTTGAGATTTTTTAAGTTCTAAAAGTTTAACACTTTGCATGTGTCTTCAATAAAGTTTAATACAACAGAATCTTAATCATCAACTGATGCATTTTAAATAACTTTCACAACAAACACATTTGGATGACCTAACTAACTACCTTGAGAATATCTCAAGAGCACATGGAAGGATTGCTCTCAGAAAACTGTGCTATTTCTCCACATGGCTATATAAAAAGCTGAGGGGTAATCCTTGACTGTGCCTTATCCCCATGCACCCTACATGCACAGTCACTTCAATTTCTGCCTGCCCTAGCTTCAAAAACGCCCTGTCCAGGTTCACTCCTCCCTCTGCACACAGCTGCAGCCCTGGTCTCATCCACCTGTGTCTCTTCCCTGGACTTCTGCAATATTTTTCTAATGTTATCCCCACTCCCTATCTTTTCCCTTTCCAATCCATTCCCCACACAGCAGTCAGAGTCACCTTCTGACAACAAGAATCGCAATCAACAGCCTGACCCAAGGGATGTGTTGTTCTAAGGACATTGCATACTCTTCAGATGTGTCCCTGTAGGTGAGGTGCACATGAACACATTCACCCGATACACATAGTCTTCTCCAAAAGTGCAATCACAGTCCTCATCTTCTGTTGCAATTTTTTCCCACTTTATATAAATTATCAGGATTTTTAAGTATTTGCATTTTATTAGTACTCTGGTTTTGGCATATTTAACAAGATTATTGTTCATGTTTATTTTACGTAAATTTTCTGTTGAAATGAATTACCAATATCTTTGTCATTAGTGTGTGTCACAAGTTATGGATACTAATCCTATATATAAGGTACAGTTTGCAAATACTTTCTCCAATGTTTTAAGATAATTCTTAATGTTTTTTATTACTTTCAAAATTGATTTTCAATTTCAAAAATATTATGTCTTAAAACTTTACAGATCACATATATATACATATTTTTTTTTAAGAAAAAGTTGAATGCTCCCTTTGGAATGGCAGCCTCCAAGGAAATTAGATCATTCAGGGATCAGGAGGCATGAAGACAAAATGAAGAAAACTTTAGAATAACTAAAAACTAGATGCTGATTAGGGATTTTATCTCCTCTATCATCTTCATCACCTCAAGAGGTTGTAGAGTGAGCACCTCTGGGGCCACAACAGCAGGAGAGTGGAATATGACCATTTCTCAAGTCCTGGAAGCCCAATTTCTAAAAGGGAGGTGCTAAGGATCCTCTAGGGAGGCTGAGGTATGGAACCTCATTCCAATCCTGCCACTTACCTAGGGAAGTGACTTAGACTCTGTGAGCCTGAGTTTAGTCATCTGCGAAATGGAACTGACCATACCATTATTACAGAACTGTCCCCAGGCATAAATGAGAAACCTTGTCCAAAATATATGGAATGGAGCGAGACTTCAATGGCCTTTAAATGTTGAGACACAGCAGTAGGGGCTGGCTGAGCCTCAGGGCTCAGAAGACATTGTGAAAAATCATTTCTCATTATTTCTCCTAATAAGAACACAAACATCTAGAAGAAAGAAGCAAATATCTCTCTGATATGCCTTGAGTTCAAAGTTTTTGAGATAGAAGGTTTTCTATATTCTTAGGTATTATCAGAAGGTCATAGGAGTTGTTCAACATCATGCCTCTTAGCAGACTCCGATCAAGTTCCCTCACACTGGAATGACAAGCATATTTGTGAACTCACCTGAAGAGCTCTGTGATAGACTGCATGAGGAAAGCAAAGTATGGTGTTTGCTTAATAGCTGCTTCTGGACAGTTTGGTATGTTAATATGTTTATAGGAAAAATCTGAACCTGTCCACCAATCAACAGGGCAAGGGTCCTCAGATCATGCATGATCCAGTCACATCACACCAGGATTTCAGCCACCTGCTACCTCCCTGCGAGGCAAAAATCCAGAAATTACTAGCATTTCTGTGACACACAATTGTCCATTCCTTCCTTATCTAATAACTATATTTGTATTGAGCTCAAAACATGTACTAGTCCATTGGAGACATCTTATGAGCTCTAAAGTGGAAACAGGAGAGTAAGAAACAAAATAATACATAGAAAAATTCAAGGGTTAAATACGAGATAAAATGGGTTCTTCACATTAGCTTTTAAACTTACTGAAATTTCAAGAAATCGAAGATTTTTAAAAATTCTTCCTTAACCCCTCACCACCTATTCAGCCACAGGATTGGATATCTTTCCTCCCTCCACTTCTTTTTCTCTCTTTCCTTCTTCCCAAAGTTAAAGCTTTAAAACGAGTTTTCTGCACTTCCTACAAAACTACAATGAGATATCATCTCACTCCAATTAAAATGGCTTTCTCCAAAAGACAGGCAATAACACATGCTGGCAAAGCTGTGGAGAAAAGGGAACCCTCATACACTGTTGGTGGGAATCTAAATTAGTATAACCACTATGGAGAACAGTATGGAGGGTCCTCAAAATCTAAATCTAAAAATAGAGCTGCCATATGACCCAGCAATCCCACTGCTGGCTATACATCCAAAGGAAAGAAAATCGGTATATCAAAGAGTATCTTCACTCCCATGTTTGTTGCAGCATTATTCATAATGGCCAATATTTGGAAACAACCTAAGTGTCCAACAGAAGTTTGAATAAAGAAAATGTGGTACTTATACACAATGGAGTACTATTCAGCCATAAAAATGAAGAGATTCTGTCATTTGCAACAACATGGATGGAACAGGTGGTCATTACATTAAGTGAAGTAAGCCAGGAACAGAAAGACAAACATCACATGTTCTCACTTATTTGTGGGACTAAAACTCAAAAAATAATTGAACCCATGGAGATAGAGAGTAGGATGGTTACCAGAGTCTGGGTAGAGGCGGGGAGGTGAGGAAGATGTGGGGATGGTTAATGAGTACAAAAAACAGAATGAATGAATAAGGCCTAGTATTTGATAGTACTACAGGGTGACTATAATCAATAATAATTTAATTATACATTTTAAAATCACTAAAATAACATAATTGGATTGTTTGTAACACAAAGGATAAATGCTTGAGGGGATGGACACCCCATTTTCCATGATGTGACTATTATGCATTACATGCATGTATCAAAATATCTCATGTACCCCATAAATATATACACCTACTATTACCCACAAAAATTAAAAATTAAAAAAAGTTTAAAGGATATTCAGTGTTTTTTCTCTCCTTCCCCAAACACTATTGCAAGGTTAGAAAAACAATTCCTGAAATCATCAAACATGTGTTTTCCTGTGTCTGGCTGTGTTCAACCAACATAATATATATGTGATTTACATTTTGCTGTCTGTAGTTGAAGATAGTCATTTTCATTGACGGATGGTATTACATGGTATGGATATTTCTTTTTTTCTTTTTTTTTTTTTGAGACGGAGTGCAGCTCTGTTGCCCAGGCTGGAGTGCAGTGGTGTGATCTTGGCTCACTGCAACCTCCGTCTCCCAGGTTCAAGCTATTCTCCTGCCTCAGCCTCCCGCGTAGCTGGGATTACAGGTGCCCACCACCATGCTGAGCTAATTTTTGTATTTTTAGTAGAGATGGGGTTTCACTGTGTTGGCCAGGTTGGTCTCGAATTCCTGACCTCGTGATTTGCCCACCTTGGCCTCCCAAAGTGCTGGGATTACAAGCGTGAGCCACCGTGCCTGGACTGTATGGATATTTCACAATATATGTATCTGGTATGAAGGTTTATATATTTTTCAAACTTTGACCTACTATGAATAACGGTGCTTTGAACGTTCTTGTACATATCTTTTAGATGGACATTTATTTTTACTTTACTTCGACATATATGATTGAGTGGCATTTCTGAGTTAGGGTATATGTATGTTCAGCTCACTAGATACTGCCAAACAGTTTTTCAAAGTGTTCCAATCTGTATTCCCACCAGCAGTGTTGAGAGGTCCACTGCTCCACATCCCCACCAACACTTGGCATTTTCAATCTTTTTTATTTCTTGTGGGTGTATGGTGGTATCTCACTGTGGTTTTAAATGTAATTTCTTTGATTTAATTTTTCATTAATTTAACTCTCTCTGAAATGTTTCGTCTCATTTAATCTAAAGTGGGTTCCACCGCAATTTTTTTTAATCTTCTAATTTACTTGCTTAAAATCTGGATCTTTTGTCTTATGGAATACTAATGCTGTTAAATACCTTTCTGCATATGGAGGCGATCATATAATTATTTCCTTGGCTGTATCAATATACTAGATTATAGTAATAGTTTTATTGATATTGAAACACCTTTATATATGTAAAAGCCCCATAAGGTCATGACCTATATTTTATATCCATTTTGTTTACCAATATTTTATTTAAGAACATTAGTTCATATTCTGTAATGAGATTATTCTGTAATTTCATTTCTCCTGCAGTTTTTGGCATGTTTCAGAATCAACTTTATGTACTTGCTTCATTGTTTTATATATTCCCTACGCCCTTGGACTATTTTAAATAGTACTGCTATTATCAAACCTTGAAAGTTTGGCTAGAATTCTCTTTGGGAAATATCTGGGTCTGGTGCTTTTTGATGGCAGATAATCTAACCAAATTCACTATGTCTTGTATGCAATTGGTCTGTCAAGACTTTTTGTGTCTCTTGGGGCCAATCTGGGTAAGTTGTGTTTTTCTAGAAAATTAACTATTTCATCTGTTTCCAAATATATTTGAATAGAATTCTGCAAATTTTTCAGTTAAGAGACTTGAAATTTCCTTTATTTTGAAGACCTTGTCACCCTTCCTGTTTCAAATTGTGTATTTGTGTTTTCTTCAATTTTCTTGAATAATTTACCCAGTGACTTTTCATGTTTTTGATATCTCCTCAAATAAATCTTCCTTACTTTCACATATAAATTCTACTGCAGTTTGCCTTTTTAACCCATTCATTTCTGTTTAAACCTTTATTCCTTTCAACTACATTCTTTTAATTTATGTTGTGGTTCTTTATCTGGCTTTTTGAATTGATTGTTTAATTCCTTTTTATTGATATAGCTATGTAATGCATAAAAATATTATCTGAACACTGCTCTAGCTGTAAATTCTGATATGCTCTGTTTTTATTTTCATTATTCTCATTGCATTCTACCATTTTAATCTGTATTTGCATTTGGGCCCAAGCTTAACAGCCTCAGGTATTAGTATGATTTTTTATATATCTCATTGCTGCTCCTGCAGTTTTCCTCTATAAAATTACATTTTTGGCCAGGTGCGGTGGCTCACGCCTATAATCCCAACACTTTGGGAGGCTGAAGCGGGTGGCTCACCTGAGGTCAGGAGTTCAAGACCAGCCTGGCCAAGATGGTGAAACCTGGTCTCTACTAAATTACCTAGGCGTAGTGGCGGGCGCCTGTAATCCCAGCTACTCAGGAGGCTGAGGCAGAGAATTGATTGAACCCAGGAGGCGGAGGTTGCAGTGAGCCGAGATTAAGCCACTGCACTCTAGCCTGGGTGACAGAGTGAGATTCCATCTAAAAAAAAAAAAAAAAGAAAAGAAAAAAAATTACCAACCAACCAACCAACCAACCAAACTACATTTTTGTTGTGTGATTAGGTACACAAGTATTAACACATAATGTATTCCCAGTGAATTTTAACCTTTACTATTATTAGGTGTGCTTTTTTATCTTTTAAAATCAATTTTGTTCTCAATTCTGCCCTCTTAAAAATTAAGATTGTGAAAAAGCATTCCATGCTCATGGATAGGAAGAATCAATATTGTTAAAATGGTCATACTGCCCAAAGCAATTTACAGATTCTATGCTATTCTATTAAAGTACTAGCAATGTTTTTCACAAAACTAGAATAAAAATTCTAAAATTCACTTGGAACCAAAAGAGAGCCCAAATAACCAAAACAATCTTAAGTGAAAAGAACAAAGGTGGAGGCATCACACTACCTGACTTCAAACTATACTACAAGGCTATAGTAATTAAAACAGCATGGTGCTGGTACAAAACAGACACACAGACCAATGGAACATAATAAAGAACACAGAAATAAAGCCACACACCTACAACCATCTGATCTTTAACAAAGTTAACAATAACAAGAAATGGGAAAGGGACTCCCTGTTCAATAAATGGTGCTAGGATAACTGACTAGACATATGCAGAAGATTGAAACTTGACCTTTACCCTTCAAAAATCAACTCAAAATGCATTAAAGACTTAAATGTAAAACATAAAACAATAAATACCCTAGAAGAAAACTTAGGAAATACCATTCTAGACATCAGCCCTGGCAAAGACTTCATGATGAAGACACCAAAAGCAATTGTAGTAAAAACAAATATTGACAAGTAGGACCTAATGAAACTAAAGAGCTTCTGCACAGCAAAAGAAACTACCAACAGAGTAAACAGACAACCTACAGAATGGGAGAAAACATTTGTAAACTATGCATCTTCTAAAGGTCTAATATCCAGGATCTATAAGGAACTAAATCAACAAGCAGAAAAACAATCCCATTAAAAAATGGGCAAAGGACATGAACAGACACTACTCAAAAGAAGATATACACATGACCAACAAGCATACGAAAAAATGCTCAATATCACTAATCATTAGGGAAATGCAAATCGAAACCACAATAAGACACCATCTCACAACAGTCAAAATGTCTATTATTCAAAAGTCAAAAAATAACAGATGCTGGTGAGGGAACAGTGAAAAGGGGATGCTTATACACTGCTGGTAGGAATGTATATTAGTTCAGCCACTGTGGAAAGTAGTCTAGAGATTTCCCAAGCAAATAAAAATAGAACTACCATTCAACCCAGAAATCCCATTACTGGGTATATTCCCAAATGAATATAAATTGTTCTACTATAAAGACACATGCATGTGTATGTTTGTCACAGCACTATTCACAATAGCAAAGACATGGAATCAACCTAGATGCCCATCAACAGTGGACTGGATAAAGAAAATGTGGTACACATACACCATGGAATACTACAGATTCATAAAAAAGAATGAGATCATGTCCTCTGCAGCAACACGGATGGAGCTTGAGGCCATTATCCTAAGCAAACTACTTTCAATTTGATGTTCTTTTGTGCCATCTTCTTTCACCTTCTATTTGGACACCGAAATAGCAGCCTCTCCTTGAGGACCAGAAAGCAGGCAGCATAGAGTAACAGAACATGAAGATGAATCTGCTGTACAACAGACTGAAATCAGGAGACCTGGGCCCTCAACAGCAGATTTGTCTTTGTGTAAAAGACCATGAGAAGTCAGCTCCCCTGATCTGGCCTCATCCCTTTCACAGGTAAAAATTGACATTCTCAGGGGTTAGGGACATGAGCCTTGGAGTCAGAGTGAGTACAATATTTTGGCATAGTTAATTACTGGTTTTATGATATTTAGGAAATGTTGAGTCTCCAGACAAATGAAACCCATAGGTAATTGATATATATGAAATATGCCCGCATAGAGAATAAAGTGGGAGGAACTATACAAAAAGGACACATTATCAAAAATTAATGAGTGGGGGGGGGGGGTCAGACATTATTTATTTATTTATTTCTGGACTTGACAATGCTTTCCACAATTTATAAATTAGCATGGAGCTTTTAAAAAGTCAGAATTTTTGCTCATAGAAACAGTATTTGCTATAAAGTAGTTCAGACATACAAAACTTATAGAATGTGAGAACTTTCTATGTACCCATGTTAACATATAAAATAGTATATAGGCAATTGATAGTCACATTGAAGTCCTCTCTGCATTAGCTTCCTACTTTCCCAGAGATAATCACTATATAGAATTTGGAATTTTCATTTTTAAGGCATTACCTTATAGTTTTATTAAACAGGTACATACCTGTATGTAAAATATGATATGGTTTTGTAGCATGGTTTTCTCTCTAAATACCTGGCTACCTCACTGAAGAAGAGGAAGTAAGAAACCTGAGGAGAACAAATACGCATTCATATCTCAACAGTGGGACCTGCTATATATATATGTCTCCAAGTCATGTGTATTATCTTTTAGACCTACTAAAACAGACACGCCCAGGTCTCAGTTTATATGCTATAGAGAGCAGTAAAACATTCTACAGTTACTATTTTCAAACTCTTCTTTCATCTGATATGTTCAATGTCTCAGAGTTTTCCTGTGGCTAACTTGCCTAAAACAATCTCAGTGTATCCTGAATGCAAGACATTTTCTCACTTGTCTGGGGCTAATTTTCTATCTTTCTTTCAAACTGTTACTAATTTAGGCCTGTCCTGTATATCCAGAACCTAATCTAGACCATCCTGCTGAAAGAAGACAGTATTTCCTGGGAGTTAGTTTTCATGTGTTCAGACTACTGCCCACATCCCTTAGATGGTATAGGGATGCATTCCACTTAAAACTTGATTTGATATGTATTACAAGTGCTGGGCATGTGTATATTTTCCTTTTATTACTTTTAATTACACACGGAAGGTACTTATGTAATTATACATCATAGTCAAGATGTGGAATCAACCTAAAAGTTCATCAGTGGATACATAGGTAATGAAAACGTGGTATATTAATTCATATTTGTTGATTGCTCCTGAGACCCTGGGATGAATGAGACTATGACTATACTTCCACCCCAAATCCTGCTGTGCCAGGATTCTCCTCTCCTCACCTCCTCATTCCCCATTGAAGCTGTAGGGCTGAACTCTGGATGATTTCATGAAGACACTCCTGCTTTCCTGTCTCTGTGGCAGTCACTGCTTGGCTAACTGGGTGGGATAAGCAGGCAGTAGGAAGTGAAGAATGTTAACAAAGAATGGAGAAAGCTCTTTTTAGGTAGTTTAAGTTTGAAGGAGAAGAGAGAGACCCAGAGATAGGAGATAGAGGTGGAGGGGGCAGGAAACAGAGAGGGAGGGGAGGGAAGGGGAGGGAAGGGGAAGGGAGGGGAGGGGGGAGGGGAGGGGGGAGGGGAGGGAAGGGAAGGGGAGGGAAGAGGAGGGGAGGGGAGCGGAGGGGAGGGGAGCGGAGAGGAGGGGAGGGGAGAGGTATCAATCCTGTGGCTAAACGTGTATTGAGGGGTCCAAGAGAAATTTTTGAAAATCTTTCACTTCTTAAAAGTTGATCAAGTTTAAAAATTAATGTGAAGGAGGCATACCATCTCAAAATTAATCTGAAGTTAGCGATATATTATTTTCATTCTTACTCTATTATTTCCATTTTAGAAATCATGGGATGCCTTCAGTTATATAGGTATTGAGCTTAATATATATTTAGTTATTAATAAATGAAGGAATGGACAATTGTGTGTATAGAAATGGTAGTAACTCTTGGATTTTTGTCTTTCAAGAGGCAGAAGATGGTTACAATACTGCTGTGATGTGGCTGGATAATGCATAATCTGAGGGTTACTGCCCTGGTGGCTGTGAAACAGTCTAGAATTTTCCTATTTTATATATATGTGTGTGTGTGGTTTTTTCTTTCTTTCTTTCTTTTTTTTTTTTTTTTTTTTTGAGACAGTGCTTCACTCTGTCGCCCAGACTGGAGTGCAGTGGCCCGATCTCAGCTCACTGCAACCTCCGCCTCCCGGGTTCAAGCCATTCTCCTGCCTCAGAATCCTGAGTAGCTGGGATTACAGGCGCGCGTCACCATGCTTGGCTACTTTTTGTCTTTTTAGTATAGACGGGGTTTTGCCACGTTGGCCAGGCTGGTCTCGAACTTCTGACCTCAAGTGATCTGCCCGCCTCAGCTTCCCAAGGTGATGGGATTACAGGCGTGAGCCACTGCTCCCCGCTTTCCTATAATATATTAACATACCAAACAGTCCAGGAGCAGCCATTAAGCAAACTCTACACTTTGTTTACCTGGTGTTATCTATCACTGAGATCACCGGGTGAATTCAAAGACATGTCTATCTTCCCAGCATGAGGAAGTGAATTTGGGTCAGCTCAGGGACTTGATGCTGAACAGCTCTTATGAGCTTCTGATAATACCCAAGAACTAGAGAAACAGCTGTCTATAAATCTTTCAACTCAAGGTATATCACAGGGACACTTGCTTTCTTCAATTAGATTTGTATTTTTCTCAGAAGGGGAAACAGTAAGAAATGATTTTTCACACTGCCTCCTTAGCCCTGAGGCTCTGCCAACCCCTACTTCTGTGTCCCAACAGTTAAAGACCACTAAAGTCCCACTCTATGCCATATACTCTGGGCAGGTCACCCCTCAGGACAGCTCTGGTATGGTCAGTCACATTTCAGATAACTAAGTTCAGGCTCACAGAGCCTAAGTCACTTACCCAGATAAGTGGCAGGATTGGAACGAGGCTGATCCCATTAATCAAGCTCCCAACTCCATCCCTCCCTTCCCTATGCTGAACCCCGCCTTCCCCGCAACCTGGTCTATTCTCAGAGCTGCAACCTTGTCCACCAGAAGGCACATCATAGCTATCTCAATTTTTGTTTTTAAATTAAAAGCAGCTTATTTTGCATAGAGTAACAAGTATTACGAGTTTTTTGTGGTTGTTTGGAAAATTCACATGCATATGAAAGCAGTTCCATGATCTGTTGACCCCAAATCTACACTGCATTCATTGATTTTTCACTTCCCTCCTCGGTGCAGGTTGCAGTGTCCACATTGTAGGAGGGTGGGTCCTTTTCAGACAGCAGGGCATTCACCCTCCTTCATTACCCCACCCCTATACAAGCTTCCCAGATTTCCTCCCACCTTCTCTCTGTCATTTCCTTTCCATGACACTATGGACACAGCTGCCCAGACCCTGCTCCTGTGCCCTCATCCTCTCTCTGTCATCGCCCACTGCCCTGCACTGCCCTATGGCTGCCCACCTAGGATAGCCAAGGATGTCCTGCAGTTTATTTTTTTTCCGTCTTCTTTTAAATACATCAGTGTCTTTCTGACAGAATCCTTCTGTACCTGGGTTCATAAGGTGGGTTGTAAAGGAGGTATTGTAGTTTTTGCCCCTTGCGGAAACTTCTTTGCCAAAAAGTTTGATAATGGTGGTACCGTGGTGCCCTCTCCCGACACAAATCTGCATTGCAGCTACAACACTGCTGAATAGGAACGTGGGAAGGAGAGAGTGTGGCCCAAGCCCACCCTACAAAGCTTTCTGGAAGTCTTGGTGGAAAAGTGAGCATTCCCAGTGTATAGGGGTACTGAAGGACTCCAGACAAAAATTGCTGCCTTTTACTGTGCGGAGAAGAGAGCTCTATGTGAGAGGAAGACGAAACATTTTAATTTTTATTCTTTGACCAGTGGATAGAGACCTATAAAAGAAAAAAGGGATCCAGGCTACTTGTTATCTTTGTAACCCTCTTTACATCTTTATTACTATCTTTTCATGGAAATACATTTCTGTAACATTTGAAATTACAACATAATATCAATCTTTTTTATGGACCCGGTGTTTCATTTATATGATATCCTAAAGTTTATTTCCACAGTAACCTAGTGGTGAAAATTTAGTTCCCTTACCATAGTTTCTATTACAGACAATGGTATACATAACACTCTTGCTCATATGCACAAATATTTCAGTAATAATTTCTTTGTAAGTTTTTGAAAGAGTATCTTTAAACTCCAGACACTTAACAATTTTATATTAAGATGATGAAATCAAAATACTTTTAAATTAAAAAAAATTTTTTTTATCTCAATAGGTTTTTGGCAAACAGGTGGTGTTCGTTTACATGAATAATTTCTTTAGTGGTGATTTCTCAGATTGGCACACCCTTCACCCAAGCAGTGTACACTGTACCCAATGTATAGTCTTTTATCCCTCAACACTCCCCACTGTTTCCCCTGAGTCCCCAAAGACCAATGTATCATTCTTATGCCTTTGTGTCCTCATACCTTAGCTCCCACATATGAGTGAGAACATACGATGTTTGGTTTTCCATTCCTGAGTTACTTCACTTAGAATAATAATCTCCGATTCCATCCAGGTTGCTGCGAAAGCCATTATTTCGGTTTTTGTTGTTGTTGTTGTTTTGTTTTTTTATGGCCGAGTAGTATTCATATATATCTCACATTTTCTTAATCCACTCATTGATTGATGGGCATTTGGGTTGGTTCCATATTTTTGCAATTGCAAATTGTGCTGCTATAAACATGCGTGTGCAAGTATCTTTTTTGTATAATGACTTCTTTTCTTCTGGGTAGATACTCAGTAGTGGGATTGCTGCATCAAACGGGAGATCTACTTGTAGTTCTTTAAGGAATCTCCACACTGTTTTCCACAGTGGTTGTATTAGTTTACACTCCCACCAGCAGTGTAAAAATGTTCCCTTTTCACCCCATGCACTCAAACATTTATTATTTTTTGATTTTTTGATTATGGCCATTCTTGCAGTTATAAGATGGTGTTGCATTGTGGTTTTGATATGCACTTCCCTGATCACTAGTGATGTTGAGCATTTTTCCACATGCTTGCTGGCCATTTGTATATCTTCTTTTGAGAATTGTCTATTCATGTCCTTATCCCACTTTTTGATGTTTTTGTTTTGTTTTGTTTGTAGATTCTGGATACTAGTCCTTTGTTATATGTATAGATTGTGAAGATTTTCTCCCACTCTGTAGGTTGTCTATTAACTCTGCTGATTATTTCTTTTGCTGTGCAGAAGCTTTATAGTTTAATTAAGTCCCATCTATTTATTCTTGTTTTTGTTACATTTGCTTTTGGGTCCTTGGTGATGAAGTCTTCGCCTAAGCCAATGTCTAGAAGGGTTTTTCTGATATTATCTTCTAGAATCTTTATGGTTTCAGGTGTTAGATTTAAGTCTTTGATCCATCTTTAGTTGATTTTTGTATAAGGTGAGAGATGAGAATCCAGTTTCATTCTTCTACATGTTGCTTGCCAATTATCCCAGCACCATTTGTTGAATAGGGTGTCCTTTCTCCACTTTAAGTTTCTGTTTGCTTTGTCAAAGATCAGTTGGCTGTATTTGGCTTTATTTTGGGGTTCTCTATTCTGTTCCATTGGTCTATGCGCCTATTATTTTTTGCCTTGCTTTGGCTATGTGGGCTGTTTTTTGGTTCCATATGAATTTTAGGATTGGTTTTTCTAGTTCTGTGAAAAAAAATAATGGTGGTATTTTGATGGGAATTGCATTCAATTTGTGTATTGCTTTTGGCAGTATCATCATTTTCGCAATATTGATTGTACCCATCCATGAGCATGGGATGTGTTTCCCTTTGTTTGTGTCGTAGATGGCTTTTATTACTATATGGTATGTCCCTTTTATGCCAATTTTGCTGAGGGTTTTAATCATAAAGAGATGCCGGATTTTGTCGAATGCTTTTTTCTGCATCTATTGAGATGACCATGTGATTTTTGTTTTAAATCTGTGTATGTGCTGTATCACATTTATGACTTGTGTATGTTAAACCATCCCTGCATGAATGGCATGAAACCCACTTGATCATGGTGGATTTTCTTTTTGATATGTTGTTGAATTTGGCTCACTAGTATTTTCTTGAGGATTTTTGCATCTGTGTTCATCAGGGATACCAGTCCGTAGCTTTCTTTTTCGTTATGTCCTTCCCTGGTTTTGATATTATGGCGAAACTGGCTTGATAGAATGATTTGGGGGAGGATTCTCTCTTTTTCTATCTTTTGGAATAGTGTCAATAGGATTGGTACCAATTCTTTGAATGTCTGATAGAATTCAACTATGAATCTGTCTGGTTCTGAACTTTTTTTTTGGTTATTGGCAATCTTTGTATTACTATTTCAATCTCATTGCTTGTTATTGGTATATTCAGAGATTCTATATCTTCCTGGTTTAATCTAGGAGAGTTGTATATTTCCAGGAATTTATCCATCTCCTGTAGGTTCTCTAGTTTATGTGCATAAAGGCGTTCATAGTAGCCTTGAATACTCTTTTGTATTTCTGTGGTATCAGTTGTAATATCTCCCATTTCATTTCTAATTGAGCTTATTTGGACCTTTTCTCTTCTTGGTTAATCTTGCTAACGGTCTATCAGTTTTATTTATCTTTTCAAAGAACCAGCTTTTGTTTCATTTATCTTTTGTATTGTTTTTGTTTGTTTCAATTTTATTTAGTTCTGCTCTGATCTTCATTATTTCTTTTCTTCTCCTGGGTTTGGGTTTGGATTGTTCTTGTTTTTCTAGTTCCATGAGGTATGATCTTAGATTGTCTATTTGTGCTCTTTCAGACTTTTTGATGTAGGCATTCAATGCTATGAACTATCCTCTTAGCACTGCTTTTGCTGTATCCCAGAGGTTTTGATAGGTTGTGTCACTATTATCTTCCAATTCAAAGAATTTTTAAATTTCCATCTTGATTTCATTGTTGACACAATGATCATTCAGGAGCAGGTTATATAATTTCCATTTATTTGCATGGCTTTAAGGTTCCTTTTGGAGTTGATTTCCAATTTTATTCCATTGTGGTCTGAGAGAGTACTCGATATAATTTCGATTATCTTAAATTTACTGAGACTTGTTTTGTGGCCTATCATGTGGTCTATCTTGGAGAATGTTCCATGTACTGATGGATAGAATATATATTCTGCAGTTGTTAGGTAGACTGTTCTGTAAATATCTGTTAAGTCCATTTGTTATAGGGAATAGTTTAAGTCCATTGTTTCTTTTTTGACTTTCTGTCTTGATGACCTGTCTAGTGCTGTTAGTGAAGTATTAAAGTCTCCCACTTTTACTGTGTTGTCATCTATTTCATTTCTTAGGTCTAGTAGTAACTGCTTTATAAATTGAAAGGTCCAGTGTTAGGTGCATATATATTCAGAATTGTGATATTTTCCTGTTGGACTAGTCCTTTTATCATTATATAATGTCCCTCTTTTTTAACTTCTGTTGCCTTAAAGTTTGTTTTGTCTGATGTGAGAATAGCTACTCTTGCTCACTTTTGGTGTCCATTTGCATGGAATATATTTTTCTATCCCGTTACCTTAAGTTTATGTGAGTCCTTATGTGTTACGTGAATCTCCTGAAGACAGCAGAAACTAGGTTGGTGAATTCTTATCCATTTTGCCATTCTGTATCTTTTAAGTGCAGCATTTAGGCTATTTACATTCAATGTTAGGATTGAGATGTGAGGTACTATTTTATTCATTGTGCTATTTGTTGCCTGTATATTTATTTTGTTTGTTTGTTTTTGCATTGTGTTACTGTCATATAGGTCCTGTGAGATTTATGCTTTAGGGAGATTCTATTTTGACATATTTTGAGGATTTGTTTTAATATTTAGAGCTCTTTTTAGCAGTTCTTGTACTGCTGGCTTGGTAGTGGTGAATTCTCTCAGCATCTGTTTGTCTGGGAAAGACTGTATCTTTCCTTCATTTACGAAGCTTAGTTTCTCTGCATACCAAATTCGTGGCTGATAATTGTTTTGCTTAAGGAGGCTAAAAAAGGACCCGAATTCATTCTAGCTTGTAGGGTTTCTGCTGAGAAATCTGCTGTTAATCTGATAGGTTTTCCTTTATAGATTACCTGACGCTTTTGCCTCATAGCTCTTAAGATTCTTTCCTTTGGGGGCGGAGCAAGATGGCTGAATAGGAACAGCTCCAGTCTCCAACTCCCGGCGCGAGCAACACAGAAGACCAGTGATTTCTGCATTTTCAACTGAGGTACTGGGGTCATCTTACTGGGGAGTGCCGGACAATCGGTGCTGGTCAGCTGCTGCAGCCCGACCAGCGAGAGCTGAAGCAGGGCGAGGCATCGCCTCACCTGGGAAGCGCAAGGGGGAAGGGAATCCCTTTTCCTAGCCAGGGGAACTGAGACACACAACATCTGGAAGATCGGGTAATTCCCACCCCAATACTGCGCTTTAAGCAAACGGGCACACCAGGAGATTATACCCACACCTGGCCGGGAGGGTCCCACGGCCACGGAGCCTCCCTCATTGCTAGCACAGCAGTCTGTGATCTAACCGCAAGGCAGCAGCGAGGCTGGGGGAGGGGCGCCCGCCATTGCTGAGGCTTAAGTAGGTAAACAAAGCCGCTGGGAAGCTCGAACTGGGTGGAGCTCACAGCAGCTCAAGGAAACCTGCCTGTCTCTGTAGACTCCACCTCTGGGGACAGGGCACAGCTAAACAACAAAAGGGGAAGCAGCAGAGGCCTGTGCAGACGTGAACGACTCTGTCTGACAGCTTTGAAAACAGCAGTGGATCTCCCAACACGGAGGTTGAGATCTGAGAACGGACAGACTGCCTGCTCAAGTGGGTCCCTGACCCCTGAGTAGCCTAACTGGGAGACATCCCCCACTAGGGGCAGTCTGACACCCCACACCTCACAGGGTGGAGTACACCCCTGAGAGGAAGCTTCCAAAGTAAGAATCAGACAGGTACACTCGCTGTTCAGCAATATTCTATCTTCTGCAACCTCTGCTGCTGATACCCAGGCAAACAGGGTCTGGAGTGGACCTCAAGCAATCTCCAACAGACGTACATCTGAGGGTCCTGACTATTAGAAGGAAAACTATCAAACAGGAAGAACACCTATACCAAAACCCCATCAGTACGTCACCATCATCAAAGACCAGAGGCAGATAAAACCACAAAGATGGGGAAAAAGCAGGGCAGAAAAGCTGGAAATTCAAGAAATAAGAACGCAACTCCCCCTGCAAAGGAGCGCAGTTTATCGCCAGCAACGGATCAAAGCTGGTCAGAGAATGACTTTGATGAGATGAGAGAAGAAGGCTTCAGTCCATCAAACTTCTCAGAGCTAAAGGAGGAATTACGTACCCAGCGCAAAGAAACTAAAAATCTTGAAAAAAGAGTGGAAGAATTGATAACTAGAATCATTAATGCAGAGAAGGTCATAAATGAAATGACAGAGATGAAGACCATGACACGAGAAATACGTGACAAATCCACAAGCTTCAGTAACTGACTCGATCAACTGGAAGAAAGAGTATCAGCGATGGAGGATCAAATGAATGAAATGAAGCGAGAAGAGAAACCAAAAGAAAAAAAGAAGAAAAAGAAATGAACAAAGCCTGCAAGAAGTATGGGATTATGTAAAAAGACCAAATCTACGTCTGATTGGGGTGCCTGAAAGTGAGGGGGAAAATGGAACCAAGTTGGAAAACACTCTTCAGGATATCATCCAGGAGAACTTCCCCAACCTAGTAGGGCAGGCCAACATTCAAATTCAGGAAATACAGAGAACACCACAAAGATACTCCTCGAGAAGGGCAACTCCAAGACACATAATTGCCAGATTCACCAAAGTTGAAATGAAGGAAAAAATCTTAAGGGCAGCCAGAGAGAAAGGTCAGGTTACCCACAAAGGGAAGCCCATCAGACTAACAGCAGACCTCTCAGCAGAAACTCTACAAGTCAGAAGAGAGTGGGGGCCAATATTCAACGTTCTTAAAGAAAAGAATTTTAAACCCAGAATTTCATATCTAGACAAACTAAGTTTCATAAGTGAAGGAGAAATAAAATCCTTTACAGATAAGCAAATGCTTAGAGATTTTGTCACCACCAGGCCTGTCTTACAAGAGACCCTGAAGGAAGCCCTAAACATGGAAAGGAACAACCGCTACCAGCCATTGCAAAAACATGCCAAAATGTAAAGACCATCGA
The DNA here is from genome assembly GCF_007565055.1 of Rhinopithecus roxellana. Taxonomy (NCBI): domain Eukaryota; kingdom Metazoa; phylum Chordata; class Mammalia; order Primates; family Cercopithecidae; genus Rhinopithecus; species Rhinopithecus roxellana. The sequence continues at coordinate 101,615,142 of NC_044555.1, read as the reverse complement.
GTCTAGGAAGAAACTGCATCAACTAACGAGCAAAATAACCAGTTAATATCATAATGGCAGGATCAAGTTCACACATAACAATATTAACCTTAAATGTTAATGGACTAAATGCTCCAATTAAAAGACACAGACTGGCAAACTGGATAAAGAGTCAAGACCCATCAGTCTGCTGTATTCAGGAGATCCATCTCACATGCAGAGACATACATAGGCTCAAAATAAAGGGATGGAGGAAGATCTACCAAGCAAATGGAGAACAAAAAAAAGCAGGGGTTGCAATCCTAGTCTCTGATAAAATAGACTTTAAACCATCAAAGATCAAAAGAGACAAAGAAGGCCATTACATAATGGTAAAGGGATCAATTCAACAGGAAGAGCTAACTATCCTAAATACATATGCACCCAATACAGGAGCACCCAAATTCATAAAGCAAGTCCTTAGAGACTTACAAAGAGACTTAGACTCCCATACAATAATAATGGGAGACTTCAACACTCCACTGTCAGCATTAGACAGATCAATGAGACAGAAAGTTAACAAGGATATCCAGGAATTGAACTCATCTCTGCACCAAGCAGACCTAATAGACATCTATAGAACTCTCCACCCCAAATCAACAGAATATACATTCTTCTCAGCACCACATCGCACTTATTCCAAAATTGACCACATAATTGGAAGTAAAGCACTCCTTAGCAAATGTAAAAGAACAGAAATTATAACAAACTGTCTCTCAGACCACAGTGCAATCAAACTAGAACTCAGGACTAAGAAACTCAATCAAAACCGCTCAACTACATGGAAACTGAACAACCTGCTCCTGAATGACGACTGGGTACATAACGAAATGAAGGCAGAAATAAAGATGTTCTTTGAAACCAATGAGAACAAAGATACAACATACCAGAATCTCTGGGACACATTTAAAGCAGTGTGTAGAGGGAAATTTATAGCACTAAATGCCCACAAGACAAAGCTGGAAAGATCTAAAATTGACACTCTAACATCACAATTAAAAGAACTGGAGAAGCAAGAGCAAACACATTCACAAGCTAGCAGAAGGCAAGAAATAACTAAGATCAGAGCAGAACTGAAGGAGATAGAGACACAAAAAACCCTCCAAAAAATCAATGAATCCAGGAGTTGGTTTTTTGAAAAGATCAACAAAATTGACAGACCGCTAGCAAGACTAATAAAGAAGAAAAGAGAGAAGAATCAAATAGACGCAATAAAAAATGATAAAGGGGATATCACCACGGACCCCACAGAAATACAAACTACCATCAGAGAATACTATAAACACATCTACGCAAATCAACTAGAAAATCTAGAAGAAATGGATAATTTCCTGGACACTTACACTCTTCCAAGACTAAACCAGGAAGAAGTTGAATCCCTGAATAGACCAATAGCAGGCTCTGAAATTGAGGCAATAATTAATAGCCGACCAACCAAAAAAAAGTCCAGGACCAGATGGATTCACAGCTGAATTCTACCAGAGGTACAAGGAGGAGCTGGTACCATTCCTTCTGAAACTATTCCAATCAATTGAAAAAGAGGGAATCCTCCCTAACTCATTTTATGAGGCCAACATCATCCTGATACCAAAGCCTGGCAGAGACACAACAAAAAAAGAAAATTTTAGACCAATATCCCTGATGAACATTGATGCAAAAATCCTCAATAAAATACTGGCAAACCGGATTCAGCAGCACATCCAAAAGCTTATCCACCATGATCAAGTGGGCTTCATCCCTGGGATGCAAGGCTGGTTCAACATTCGCAAATCAATAAACGTAATCCAGCATATAAACAGAACCAAAGACAAGAACCACATGATTATCTCAATAGATGCAGAAAAGGCTTTTGACAAAATTCAACAGCCCTTCATGCTAAAAACGCTCAATAAATTCGGTATTGATGGAACGTACCTCAAAATAATAAGAGCTATTTATGACAAACCCACAGCCAATATCATACTGAATGGGCAAAAACTGGAAAAATTCCCTTTGAAAATAGGCACAAGACAGGGATGCCCTCTCTCACCACTCCTATTCAACTCAGTGTTGGAAGTTCTGGCTAGGGCAATCAGGCAAGAGAAAGAAATAAAGGGTATCCAGTTAGGAAAAGAAGAAGTCAAATTGTCCCTGTTTGCAGATGACATGATTGTATATTTAGAAAACCCCATTGTCTCAGCCCAAAATCTCCTTAAGCTGATAAGCAACTTCAGCAAAGTCTCAGGATACAAAATTAATGTGCAAAAATCACAAGCATTCTTATACACCAGTAACAGACAAACAGAGAGCCAAATCATGAATGAACTTCCATTCACACTTGCTTCAAAGAGAATAAAATACCTAGGAATCCAACTTACAAGGGATGTAAAGGACCTCTTCAAGGAGAACTACAAACCACTGCTCAGTGAAATCAAAGAGGACACTAACAAATGGAAGAACATACCATGCTCATGGATAGGAAGAATCAATATCGTGAAAATGGCCATACTGCCCAAGGTTATTTATAGATTCAATGCCATCCCATCAAGCTACCAATGAGTTTCTTCACAGAATTGGAAAAAACGGCTTTAAAGTTCATATGGAACCAAAAAAGAGCCCGCATTGCCAAGACAATCCTAAGTCAAAAGAACAAAGCTGGAGGCATCACGCTACCTGACTTCAAACTATACTACAAGGCTACAATAACCAAAACAGCATGGTACTGGTACCAAAACAGAGATATAGACCAATGGAACAGAACAGAGTCCTCAGAAATAATACCACACATCTACAGCCATCTGATCTTTGACAAACCTGAGAGAAACAAGAAATGGGGAAAGGATTCCCTATTTAATAAATGGTGTTGGGAAAATTGGCTAGCCTTAAGTAGAAAGCTGAAACTGGATCCTTTCCTTACTCCTTACACGAAAATTAATTCAAGATGGATTAGAGACTTAAATGTTAGACCTAATACCATAAAAACCCTAGAAGAAAACCTAGGTAGTACCATTCAGGACATAGGCATGGGCAAGGACTTCATGTCTAAAACACCAAAAGCAATGGCAGCAAAAGCCAAAATTGACAAATGGGATCTAATTAAACTAAAGAGCTTCCGCACAGCAAAAGAAACTACCATCAAAGTGAACAGGCAACCTACAGAATGGGAGAACATTTTTGCCATCTACTCATCTGACAAAGGGCTAATATCCAGAATCTACAAAGAACTCAAACAAATTTACAAGGAAAAAACAAACAACCCCATCAAAAAGTGGGCAAAGGATATGAACAGACATTTCTCAAAAGAAGACATTCATACAGCCAACAGACACATGAAAAAATGCTCATCATCACTCGCCATCAGAGAAATGCAAATCAAAACCACAATGAGATACCATCTCACACCAGTTAGAATGGCAATCATTAAAAAGTCAGGAAACAACAGGTGCTGGAGAGGATGTGGAGAAATAGGAACACTTTTACACTGTTGGTGGGATTGTAAACTAGTTCAACCATTATGGAAAACAGTATGGCGATCCCTCAAGGATCTAGAACTAGATGTACCATATGACCCAGCCATCCCACTACTGGGTATATACCCAAAGGATTATAAATCATGCTGCTATAAAGACACATGCACACGCATGTTTATTGCAGCACTATTCACAATAGCAAAGACTTGGAATCAACCCAAATGTCCATCTGTGACAGAATGGATTAAGAAAATGTGGCACATATACACCATGGAATATTATGCAGCCATAAAAAAGGATGACTTTGTGTCCTTTGTAGGGACATGGATGCAGCTGGAAACCATCATTCTCAGCAAACTATCACAAGAACAGAAAACCAAACACCGCATGTTCTCACTCATAGGTGGGAACTGAACAATGAGATCACTTGGACTCGGGAAGGGGAACATCTCACATCAGGGCCTATCATGGGGAGGGCAGAGGGGGGAGGGATTGCATTGGGAGTTATACCTGATATAAATGACGAATTGATGGGTGCTGACGAGTTGATGGGTACAGCACACCAACATGGCACAAGTATACATATGTAACAAACCTGCACGTTATGCACATGTACCCTAGAACTTAAAGTATAATAAAAAAAAAAAAAAGATTCTTTCCTTTGTCTTGACTTTAGATAACTTGATGACTATGTTCCTAGGCAATTATCTTTTTTTGCAATGAATTTCCCAGGTATTCTTTGAACTTCTTGTATTTGTCCAGATCTCTAGCAAGGCTGGGGAAGTTTTCTTTGATTATTCCCTCAAATATGTTTTCCGAACTTTTAGATTTCTCTTCTTCCTCAGGAACACTAATTATTCTTAGGTTTAGACATTTAATACAGTCCCAAACTTCTTGGATGCTTTATTCATTTTTTTAAAATTCTTTTTTCTTTGTCTTTGATGGATTGGGTTAATTTGAAAGCCTTGTCTTTGAGCTCTGAAGTTCTTTCTTCTGCTTGTTTGATTCTATTGCTGAGACTTTCCAGCGCATTTTGCATTTCTCTATGTGTGCCCCTGATTTCCCGAAATTGTAATCGTTTTTTTATTTATGCTGTTTCACTGAATTTTCCTTTTATATCCTATATCGTGTTTTTGATTCATTTAAGTTGGACTTCATCTTTCTCTGCTGCGTCTTTTATTAGCTTAATAATTAACCTTCTGAATTCTTTTTCTGGCTATTCCAAGATTTCATCTTGGGTTGGATCCATTGCTGGTGAGCTGGTGCAATCTTTTGGGGGTATTAAAGAAACTTGTTTTGTAATATTATCAGAAATTTTTTTCTCGTTCTTTCTCATTTGGGCAGACTATGTCAGAGGGAAGATCCAGAATTCAAGAGCTGCTGTTCAGATTCTTTTATCCCATGGGGTGCTCCCTTGATGTGGTGTTCTCCCCCTTCCCCTATAAATGGGGCTTCCTGAGAGCCAAACTGTCACGATTGTTTTTGCTCTTCTGGGTCTAGCCACCCAGTGGAGCTACTGGGCTCTGGGCTGGTCCTGGGGAGTGTTTGCAAAGAGTCCTGTGATGTGATCCATCTTCAGGTTTTGCAGCCAGTGGAGGTAGCAGGGGAGTGAAGTGGACTCTGTAAGGGTCCTTGGTTGTATTTTGGTTTAGTGCGCTGGTTTTGTGTTGGTTGGCCTCCAGCTAGGAGGTGGTGCTTTCAAGAGTGCATCAGCTGTGTCCTGTAGAGAGGATGCCAACTTTCCCTAGGGACAGCTGGTTAAGTATTCAGATTTCTCAGGCGGTGGGCAGGGCCACAGAACTCCCAAGAGATTATGACCTTGGTCTTTGGCTACCAGGGTGGGTAGAGAAAGACCACCAGGTGGAGGCAGGGATAGGCGTGGCTGAGCTCAGCCTCTCCTTGGGTGAGGCTTGCTGTGGCTGCTGTGGGGGATGGGGGTGTGGTGTCTGGTCCAATGGAGTTATATTCCCAGGGGGATTATGGCTGCTTCTGCTGAATCATACAGTTCACCAGCAAGTGGGGGGAAAGTCAGCAGTCATGGGCCTCAGCCTGCTCCCACGCAGTCTGCAGTCCTAAAGGCCAGTGTCACTCCCACTGTGCCCTGCAACAGCAATAAGTCTATTTCAGGGCAACCAGTGAGTAGGGCTGAGAACTTGTCCCAGACCACCAGCTTCCCCGCTGACAAAGCAAGCAGACTCAGTTTTTCGGCACCTCAGAGGGCCTGCAGCAGTGATCCAGTTTCTTCAAAGGGTCTGTGAATTCTCTCAGCTATCCTGGTATGTTCCTGCAGTATTTCTTGGAGCAAAGGTTTACAGTTTGAGTCTCCACATGCTGCTCTGTCCACCTGAGCAGGAGCTTCAAGCTAGTCCTGCCTCCTATCTGCCATCTTGCCCCCGTGCATTTATCTGAAATCAAAATACTTCTAATAAAAGTATTATACTCTTAATATTCCAGTATGAAAGTTCCTTTCTGCCCACATTAGAAATAATGTGAATCTTTACTAATCTGATAGGCAAAAAAATCATCTCTCATCATTGTTTCAATATAACTCATTTTTGCGCTCTTCTGAAATTTCATCCTGTGGATGTGACATAATCAATTTTCACAACCCCATGTTATTCAGAGCGTTCCAATATTCCGTATTATCTACACGATGTGGATGGCATCTTTTCAGAGTCTGTGTACTGGTAGTGGGTGTAATCCAGGGCACAGTTCCCTTGGCTATTTGCTCTGGTGAGCTGAATGGGTCCCCTTGGAACCCAACAACTATGTTGAGAGAATTGTAATATTGTGATAACAGAACCTGGTTGATGTAGGAGTGTGTGTGTGTGTGTGTGTGAGAGAGACAGAGAGTGTATGTGTGTGCTGACAACCACATTTCCCTTTACTTCCTTCTGGCTTCTTTGTGTCTTTGCCTCTCATTTGGTTTCCCTTTCTAAATTCAAGCCCAAAAGTGAAAAAAGGGAAATATGAGGATGGCAGTACTTGTAACCAGATCTTTATCAACATTCTTCACTAAGTCCTGAAGATAAACATATAAAAGGAAATGCTAGCACAAAGGGTGTGAGCCTATGTAGGCCTTGATAAGTATTGCTCTACAGACACTCATAAAGTAGTGCCATTTAGACTCCCCAAGTACAGGGAGGTGAGAAAGGCTATAGAGGAATGAAGAAAGTACTGACACTGACAAGGTACTGCAGAGGAAAGGCCCTGGACTCTGTGGTGGACACACATATTGGTCATTTGTCTATTTTTGGTTTTGTTGTCTTTTTAGGTCTTAGCCATAAAATTTTTGCCTAGATCAATGTACTTAAGTGTTTACCCCAGGTTTCTGTCTAGTACTTTTATAGTTTCAGATCTTACATTTAACTCTTCAATCGATCTTGAGTTGATTTCTGTGTAAGATGAGAGACAGAGGTGCAGTTTCATTCTTTTGCATATGCATATCCAATTTTCCCAATACCATTTATTGAGGAGGATGTCCTTTCCCCAATGTATGTTCTTGGTGCCTTTGTTGAAAATCAGTTTTGTGTGTAAACATGTCGATTTATTTCTGCGTTCTCTATTCTGTTCCATTGGTCTTTGTGTCTGTTTTCATACCAATACCATACAGTAATCAAAACATGATTACTATAGCCTTGTAATATACTTTGAAGTCAAGTAGTGTGATGCCTCCGGCTCTGTTGTTTTTGGTCTGGATTGGTTTGGTTATCCGGGTTCCTTTGCGGTTGCACATCAATTTTAGGATTGTTTTTTCTATTTCTGTGAAAAACGTCATTGGTACTTTGATAAGGATTGCATTGAATCTGCAGATCACTTTTGGCAGTATGGTCATTTTAATTATATTAATTCTTCCAGTCCATGAGCATAGGATATCTTTCCATTTGCTTGTGTCTTCTTCAGTTTCTTTCATCAGTGTTTTGTAGTTTTCCTTGTAGAGGTCTTTCACCTACTTGGTTAAATTTATTCCTAGGTTATTTTTGGTAGCTATTTCAAGTAGGCATGCCTTTTTAATTTCTTTCTCAGCCATTTCATCATCAGCTATTTCATCAATGGTGCATATAAACACTACCGATTTTTGTATATTGAGGTTCTATCCTACAACTTTATTGTATTTATCAAATTTGAGAGGGTTTTGATGGAGTCATTAGGTTTTTCTAAATATAAAATTATATCATTTGCAAAGAGGAACAAATGTAAAGATATCTGACTTGGATATGTTATTTCTCTTGTCTGATTGCTCTGGCTAGGTCTTCCAGTACTATGTTGAATAGTAGTGATGAAGGTGAAAAAACAAGACCCTTGTCTTGTTCCAGTTCTTAGATGAAACGGTTTCAGCTTTTCCCCATTCATTATGATAGCTGTGAGTTTATCATATATGGTTTTTATTATTTTGAGGTATGTTCTTTCGATGCCTAGTTTCTTGAGAGTTTTTATCATGAAGGGATGATGAATTTTATCAAATGCTTTCTATGGATTGGTTGAGATGATCATACGGTTTTTGTCCTTCATTCTGTTGATGTAATTACTGTATTATGTTTGTTGATTTGCATATGTTGAACCATTTTTGCATCCCTGGTATAAATCTCACTTGTTCATGGCATATTATCTTTTTGATGTGCTGTTGGATTCAGGTTGCTAGTATTTTGCTAAGAACTTCTGCATCTATTTTCATCAGGGTTATTGGCCTGTAATTTTCTTTTTTGTTGAGTCCTTGTCTGGTTTTTAATATCATAATAATGCTGCTTTCATAAAATGAGTTAGGGAGAATTCCCTCCTCTTCAACTTTTTTTCAGTAGTTTGAATATAACTTGTGTTAGTTCTTCTTTGAAGGTTTGATAGAATTCATCAGAGAAACCACCCAGGCCTGGGCTTTTCTCTGTTGGAAGATTTTTATTACTGATTCAATCTTGGTAGGTTGCATACGTCCAGGAATTTATTTATTTCCTCTAGGCTTTCCAATTTGGTGGTATATAATTGTTTATAATAGTCTCTGAATGATTATTTGCATTTCCATGTTATCAGTTGTAGTGTCTCCTTTTTCATTTCTGATGTTTATTTGTGTCTTGTCTCTTTTTTTTTCTTGGTTAGTCTAGCTGGTGGTTTATCAATTTTTTATCTTTTCAGAAATCAACTCTTTGTTTCATTAAAACTTTCTATATTTTTAGTTTCTATTTTGTTTAGTTTGGCTCTGACTTTTACTGTTTCCTTCCTTCTACTCATTTGGGATTTGGTTTGTTTTTCCTTATTTAGTTCCTTGAGGTGTACAGTTAGATTGATTGTTTGGAATCTTTTGCCTTTTTTGATGAAGGCATCTATTGCTGTAAATTTTTCTCTTAGCACTGCTTTTGCTATAGCTCATAGATTTTGATATGCTGTATTTCCATTTTCATTTGTTTCAAGTAACTTTTTGATTTCCTCCATAATTTTTTTCTTGACTCAGTGGTCATTCTGGAGCATGCTGTTTGTTTAATTTCCACGTATTTGTACAGTTTCCCAGGTTCCTCTTGTTATTGATTTCTACTTTTATTCCATTTTTGTCTGAGAACATACTTGATATGATTTTGATTTTTTAAATTTGTTGAGACTTGTTTTGTGTCCTTCTACTTAACTACTTCTTACACCATTAAATAGAATACAGTAATAGCTATTTCAAATTAATGAACATAATACACATTACTTTTGTCAATCTGTTCAAAAGTATATTGTCTAAATATTCACCAAAATACTTTTATTCCTGAATACCAAATTTCAAATATACAAAAGCACATGTATGAATTGTAATTAATCTTCACCTCTCAACTCCTACCTCCTGACCCAAAATGTCTGTTGTCCATAGAATGGTGCACACATTCCAGACATGTTTCTGTGGAAGTGGTGCACATGACCATGTCCACCTACACATGCATATAATCTTTGCCAAAAAGTGTGATCACATTAATCATCTCCTTTTGCAACCTATCTTTTCCACTTAATATTCTTCTGAGGATTTATATTAGCATCTTATTAGTTCTTACAGTTTTAACATAATCAACAAGTTCATTGTTCACGTCTATATCTATTGGAATTGTATGTCAAAATTAGTTGCCAACTGCTTTGTTACTGAGCTTGCCCTATAAATTATGGATGCTAATCTAACATCTGAGATGTAGTTTGAAAACGTTTTCCCATTATATTATATAAATTCTTAGTGTTATTTTCATTTAGAACGTGTTTTCAACTTCAATAATATGAATAAGATATATACAGATTGTAATTTAAAAAGAAATACTGGTGAAGAACACCTTAGGGCATGTGTACTGTCGGCCTTGAGAAAAATACGAGTATTGAGAGTCCTGGAGATATCAAGACAAAAATGGAAAAATACTTTAAGTAATTCTAGAGTTAGCTGCTGATCTGGAGAGAAAAGAGTTTTCTCCCCGATTTACATAAACTTTCCTAAAGTACCATAATATGAATAATTCTGATAATTCTGATAATGCCCAGGAAGTACAGAAACAGCTGTCTACAAATCTTTGAACTCAAGGCATATCACAGGGACATTTGCTTTCTTCAACTAGATACCTATTTTCTCATAAAGAGAAACAATGAGATAGGTCAAAGTGATAGGTACCTTGAATAGCAGTTAAGATTAAAGGAGATGAAATATAAAGTGCATTTGCTTACAGTAGTTTAGTGTATGTTAATTTCCTTCTCTCAACCTCCCCTGTCCTAAGGCCAATACTTGAGCTTCTGCCTGAGCCCACTCACCACTTTGAGTGGCAACCAACTCATGTGGCCCTACACCCAGGTCTCCTGGCATAAATGGCGGGATTTAATCTTCTCTATCTTCTTCATCACCCAGAGGGGTTGTGGAGTGAGGATGCATTGGTCCACAATAGCAGAGGGGTGGAATCTGACCATTTCTCAAGCCCTGGAAGCCCATCTTCTAAAAGGGAGGCTACTCAGGGTTGTCTATGGATGATGAGGGTTGGAACCTCATTCCAATCCTACCACCTATCTGGAGAAACTTAGGCTCTGAAAGCCTGAGTTTGGCCATCTATGAAATGGGACTGACCATACCATCCTTACAGTGCTGTCCTGAGGGGTAAATGAGAAAACCTGTCCAGAGTATATGGCATAGAGTGGGACTTCAATGGCCTTTAAATGTTGGGACACAGCACTAGGGGATGGCTGAGCCTCAGGGCTAAGGAGGCATTGTGAAAAATCATTTCTCATTGTTTCTCTTTATGAGAAAATAGGTATCTAGTTGAAGAAAGCAAATGTCCCTGTGATATGCCTTGAGTTCAAAGATTTGTAGACAGCTGTTTCTGTACTTCCTGGGCATTATCAGAAGCTCATAAGAGCTGTTCAACATCATGCCCCCGAGCTGACCCAAATCCAGCTCCCCATGCTGGAAAGACAGGCATAGGAATTCACCTGTTGAGTTCAGAAATCGGTAACACCAGGGTAGCAAAAAGTTGTGTTTGCCTAATGGCTGTTCCTGGACTGGTCAGTATGGTTTTGGGCTCTTTATTTTTTGTTTTTTTTTTTTTAAGGAAAAATTTGGACCCATACCGCAGTCACCAGTGCAGAGTCTTCGGATCATGCAGTATTCAGCCACATCACTTCAGGTTTTCGGTCATCTGCTGCCTCCCTTAGAGACAAAAATCCAATAGTTACTAGCAAGTCTTTGACACATGATATAGTTTGGCTGTGTCCCCACCCAAATCTCACCTTGAATTGTAATAATCCCCACATGTCAAGTGCAGGGCCAGGTGGAGATAATTGAATCATAAGGGCAGTTTATACCACACTGTTCTCATAGTAGTGAATAAGTCTCACGAGATCTGATGGTTTTATAAATGGGAGTTTCCCTGCACAAGCTCCCTTGCCTGCCACCATGTAAGATGTGTTTTTGCCTTCTGCTATGATTGTGGGGCTTCCCCAGCCATGTGGAACTGTGAGTCAATTAAACCTCTTTCCTTTATAAATTACCTAGTCTCCATTATGTCTTTATTAGCAGCATGAGAACAGACTAATATAACACACAATTGTCCAGTTTTTAATTAGCTAACAACTAAATATTTACAGAGCCCAGAATTCACGCTATTCCATTGGAGGTACCTCATGAACTCTAAAGTCCAATTAACTGGGTAAGAAAGGAAATTAATATATGGGTGACTTCATTGCTTAAATCTGAGATGAGATGGTTCTTCTCATTAATTTTTAAACTTGATCGGGTTTCAAAAAATTGATGATTTTCAAAAATCCCTCCTTGGACCTCTCATCACCTATTCAACCACATGATAGAGATACCACTCCTCTCCCTCTCCCCCTCTCTCTCTGGCGCTCGCTCTCTGTCTGTCTATCTGTCTGTCTCTCTCTCTCTGTGTGTGTGTGTGTGTGTGTGTGTGTGTGTGTATGTGTGTACGTGTATGTGTCCTCCCCCATTGGATTCTCTCTTCTCCTTCAAATTCAAAGTTCCACAAAGAGTTTTATACATTCCTTGTTAATACTCTCCACTTTTGACTGACTCTTTATCCCATCACACTATGGATTCTGTTCCCAGGATCATCAATTAACACATATGAATTAAAACTCTTTTGAGGCCGGGTGTGGTGGCTCACGCTTGTAATCCCAGCACTTTGGGAGGCCGAGATGGGCGGATCACAAGGTCAGGAGATCGAGACCATCCTGGCTAACATGGTGAAATCCCGTCTCTACTAAAAATACAAATAATTAGCCGGGCGTGGTGGCAGGCGCTTGTAGTCCCAGCTACTCGGGAGGCTGAGGCAGGAGAACGGCATGAACCCAGGAGGCGGAGCTTGCAGTGAGCCAAGATTGCACCACGGCACTCCAACCTGGGCGACAGAGCGAGACTCCGTCTCAAAAAAAAAAAAAAAAAAAAAAAAAGAAAAAGAAACAAACAAACAACAAAAAACCTCTTTTGAAATACCTTCCTTGTGCAATCAAAAATAACAAATGGAAAGTACAATATACTCATGCTGAGCAATTGTGATACAAAATCAGATCAAGCTCTAAATGACATGCATCCCTGAACTAATCAATGGATTTGGGTAGTAGCCTGGACATATGAAAATCAACTCAGGGAATCACTGTCTTCTTTCACCAGCATGACCCAGTTTAGATTCCAGATAGACAGGGTAAGCCTACATGAATTACAGTTTGGATTAAAGATAGAAAATTAGGTCTGGGCAAATGGAAGGTATTTCATGTCAGGAAACACTGAGACATTATTTTAGGCTAGTTAGCTTCAGGGAAGCGCTAAGATTTTGAATTCATCAGGGAATAAAGAAGTTTGAAAAATGGTATCTGTAGATTTTGTTGGAGCTCCCCACAGCATATAAACTGAGAAAATGGGTGTGTCTGCTTCAGTGAGTCTGAAGGACAGTATAAATGACAAATAGGCATATATGGTAGGTCCCTCTATTAAGATGTGAATGTATGTTTGTTCTCCTCATGTTTCTTCCTTTCTCCTATTTCATGAGGTAGCCAGGTATTTAAGGATGAAACCACGTCAGAAAACAATATCATATTTCACTTACAGATATATGCATATGTAATAAAAGTATAGAAAAATGTCTTAAAAACGTAAAACCTAAATTCTACATCGTGGTCACCTGTGGGAAAGAAAGCAGCTGAGGTAATAAGAGAAGACTTTAAAGTGTGTTTGACTCACCTATGAAGGTTTTATATGTTGACATGAGTATGTAGAAGTCTGTTGTATTCTATAATTTTTTGTGTTACTTTAAGATTTCATAACAACCACTATTTCTCTGAGACTTAATTCTGATTTTAAAAAGATCCATACCAATTAAGAAATTCAGGGAAATACAATCAAGTCCAGATATATAATCAATAACCCCATCACTGGTTAATTTTTAAACTTTTTTTGTATTAATGCTCATTTCATTCTCTATGCATGCATATTTAATGTATGTATACTAAATATGGGTTTCATTAATTTGAAGACTCAATATTTGCTAAAGATCATGAAAGCAGTTATTAAATGTACACACATTTTCTACCTGATCTATCTGGCTCCAAAGCCCACATCCCTAACCACTGGGTATACAAGGAAAGATCTGGTACTTAGGACCCAGGTGTGCTGGTTTCAGTCTGTTTTACAGCAGACTCATCTTCATGCTCTGTCATTCGGTGCTATCTCCTTTCCGGAGCTTAATGAAAAGCTGCTATTCCAATGTCCAAATGGAAGGTAAAAGAAGGTAGCAAGAAAGGACATCAAACAAAATGTAATGAGGGGATGATTTTCCTTCTCCTCCACTGCATTATCAGGTTATCTGTGCTACAAAGAAGAGACAGCAAAGCCCGCCCTCCCTCCGTCTCTCTCTCTCTCCCTCCCTCCCTTCCTCCCTTCCTCTCTTTCTTTTTTCAGGGTCTTGCTTTGTTGCCCAGGCTGAGTGCAGAGAGAAAACAAATCAAAGTGTGGAGAGACTGTGACCCTGTGAAAAGAGTGTTCTGGTGAAGAACGTGACTTCAGGAGGAAGCATAAACTCACTGCCAGATGGGAGCCTATGGGACCTGGGGTTAGAGAAAAACTAAAGTAGGTGTGAGATTAACCTGGGTTAATTTTATGGCTGTTTTTTTCAGAAATATTTCTTAAGTAACATATTTTAGGAGCCACATTTTTATCATAAATATATTCCACACTTGTCTTTGCAAAAGGTTAATATTGAGTCAAGCGCAGAATTTAAAAACTATTAATACCCAGTGTTAAAGCAAACTAAATATGACCTGAGAAGGACTTCGTACTTCTATATTTGAGTCCTTGTGGATTAACTGTAACCTAGCTTAACAGACAAAATTGAAAACATAACTTAGGAGTATGTGCCTGTAATAATAGCTAACTCTTGGCCAATCCCAGCGGCCATACTTCAACCATTTGTGTACTGCGGAGTGTTCAAACTGGGTTTAAACAAGCCAAACACCAAGCTATAATCAATCCAGCCATTCTGTACCTCACTTTCAATTTCTGTACATCATTTCCCTTTATTGGTCTATAAATCTTTTTCCACCATATGGCTGTACTAGAGTCTCCGTGAATCTGCTGTGATTCTGGGGGCTGCCCAATTCACGAATTGTTCATTGCTCAAAGTCCTTTAAATTTAATTTGGCTGAAGTTTTTCTTTTATCATCAGTATTCCTATCCTTATTGAAATTTACATCATGCTATTTTAATTGTGTTTTTATACATGTATATAAGCAAATGTAATGGATACACATACATTACATTTTATATAATGGTTATACTATATATGGAGCTTGGTATTCTGGGTTTTTATTTTCATTTCTACTTTTATCTGAACTTTTATACAAAGTACTAACATGTGGATGAATCATTCTGATTAAATTATAAGATATATAATCTAACTTTGCCTTTTAAAGAACCAGCTGACCCAACCCCAATTTTCAAACAACGCATCTGATGGGAAATGCCATATCTACATTGCATATTAAATGTAATATATATATGGGTCTGTTCATGAGCTTTCTACAGACATCCTATAATCTGTATGTCAAAGACTCCATCAGCTACAAAAGCAAAGTTTCATGGAACATTGCAATACCTGACAGTGTAATCCTGATTCCTATCATTCACCCTTTGGATGAATGGTGCAATAATAAAACAACATAAACAATAATAAAAATGCCAGCAATTATAGGATACATGATAGATAAATTATGTGCTCTAGATTATGCAACCATCAAGTGATAGTTCCCAGACTCAAATCGAAGTCCTTCTCACCCCAAAGCCCACACAGCTAACCACTGTTCCTATAATAAATGTCCTTCTGTGGTAGACTAGAGGCCGACAAAAGAACAGGACTCACCCCAGGTCCCGTGGTCACTTTACAGGTCTGGCAACTAGGATACAGGTTCAATGACCCCCATCTTCTGTACAGCTATTATTCTTTGCTCTTCTTTAATATTCCTTCTTTCTGGGGCTCAATAAATTCATTCACCATGTCACACTAGGATGAAAATAGGAGATCAGAAAGTACATGGAATCAAAAGAATAACGAGATACAACCAACATTCACTGCTTGTCGCCATGTTTCCAGATCCTCTCGTTTCAAATCTTTTATTTTATGCAGCACAGATGTATTCTTCCAGGGCCAGCAATCTCTAAGAATGTACCCCCAAAGATACAATTAAAAAAGACAAAAGGCATAAACACAAGGCAATTCATGGTAGAACAATTTGTAACAGGACAAGACTAGAAATGAGACAGATGTCCATCAATAAGGAATTGATTGAATCATCTAAGGTACATCTACATCTCAGAGTTCTATGGAGGTAAAACAAGCAATGAGAACTCCCCCTTCTACTCCTTTGTAATGATTTCCAGCATATATTGTTAACTGAAGAAAGAAAGGTGCAGAAAAATGTGTTGAGTCACTGCTGTCCAATATAGTAGGCATTGTCCACATATGGCCATTTACATTTAAGTTGATTAAACGTACATGAAACTAAAAGTTCAGTTCCATTCAACATGTTTCAGGTGTTCAACCGCCACAGTTGCCATTAGCTATTGTATTAAACAATGTAGACAGTCTATTTCATCTCTATAGAAATTAAAATGATTTTTCTATTATTCCCATATACAGTTTTCTATTCAGCATATAAAGAGGCTGGAATATCTAGTGGACTTCTGTATCCCTTTAACCTGGAATGCCTCCTTTTTCAACCCAGAGTTTCAGAACGCTCTATAGGGTGTGCATGGGCCACAGCCCCTCCCTCCCACCTTCCTGCTCACCGATGTTCAAGCTGTAGTTCAAGCTTCTGTCATGAGGGGGGCGCCATTGTACCACCATTATAGAACTCTTCTGCAAAGACGTGTCTGCAAGGAGCAGAAAATACAATACTTCCCTTAAACCACAGCTTATAAGCCTAAGTGCAGAATGATTCATTCTAATTCTGTCAAAAAAAAAAAAGAACAACTGGTAAGTGTAAAAGAAGACTGTAAATACATATACGGTGCGGCATCCATAGGATGAAACACCAGGTAGGTCTAACACTCCTTGGCTGTTGCTGGAAGACAGAATCTTAATGGATTGCATCAGGGCAGGTGAAAGGTGACTGAGAGAGGATGAGGGCACAAGGGGCAGGTCTGGGAGGCTGTGCTTATAGTGTCCTGGAGAGGGGATGAGTGGGAGGCAGTGGCAGAAGGTCCAGGAAGCCTGTACAGGGGTGGATGGAGAGTGAACGAATGCCCTGCTGTGTGGAAGGGACCCTCCTACAGTGTGGAAACCTCAACCTACACTGAGAAGGGAGGAGATGAATCAATGAATGCGATGTAGATTTGGGGTCGACAGCAAATGCAACTGTTTTAATATACACACAAATACTCCAAAGAGAACTGGTATTTCAGTGAACAAACCATGTTATAACATCTGTTACTCTTTGTTAGATGTACTCCTTTTCCTTAAAAAAGAACAAATGTGAATATGGCTGTGATGTCTCCTAGTGGCCAGAGCCAGGATTGCAACTCAGAGCTGACTGGTGAGTTCAGCAGGGGGAAAGGGAGGGATGGAGGTTGGGAGGTTGATTAATGGGATCAGCCAGTTTTCTGGAATTTTTGACGTACCTACAGGAATCCCTCTGTATCCATCATTTTTCTGGGTTATAAAAAAGTACGTTTTCTGGGATATCTAAATCTGAGATTGGAAGTACAGTGTCAGTCTGAACTGGGGATAATGCTGCAACTGTGAACTGTATTTGAGGTGGTAGAGCTAGAGGAGCTAGAACATACACACATACACACACACTCATGTGGGAGTCAATTCATTTTTTAAAAATCTACATTATTTCCCTAGGAAATTGAATAAATGAATGCCTAAAGTAAGGAATGTATGTGTACCATACTCTTGTCAATATGTTCACAGCATATTTTTATTATTTTATCAAAATACTTTTTCCTGAATATAAAATGTAAAACAATATATAAAAACACATATATGAATTGAAATTAACCTGTATCTCTCACTGGAGCAGCTCCTAACCCCTGACCCCTAGGTGTCTGCTGTCCATAGAATGGTGCATACTGTGAAATGTGTCTCCACAGGTGAGATGCACACAAATGTGTTCACCTACACACACACACACACACACACACACACAGACTATTCCAAAGGTCGAATCACATCCTTATCTTCTTTTGCAACCTATTTTTTCCACTATTCTTCTCAGGATTTATATTTACATCTTATTAGTTTCTGTGGTTTTGGCATAATTCATGTGTTTATTGTTAATGTATCTAATTATTTGACTTCTCCACTGAAATTATTTGCCTAAGTTCTTTGTTAGTGTGCTTCACAAAGCATGAATTCTAACCCAGTATCTCAGCTCTAGTTTGCACAGATTTTTCCAGAGTTTTTACGCTATTCTTAGGGTTTTTTTTATTTATAATTTTTCAATTTAAATTATCTTCTGACTTAAAACCACATGGATCACAATTTTTTTAAAAAAATGTTAAACTGCCTTGGAACATGTAATGGCAGTGCCCAAGCAGATTAGATCATTCCAAGCCCAGGAGGCACAGAGACAAACTGGAGAAAACTTTAGAATAATTCAGAATTACCTGCTAATCGAGACACAACAAAGGTATTTCCCTGATGTACAGAAACTCGCCTAAAGTACCCTGATCTGAATAATGGACATAATTCAGTGGGTATTCTTGTAGGTAACTTGAATAGCTGTTGAGATTAAAGGAGATGAAATATAGAGTGCATTTGCCTAAAGGAGTTGTGATGGTTAACACTAAGTGTCAACTTTACTGGATTGAAGGATACAAAGTATTAATCCCGGGTGTGTCTGTGTGGGTGCTTCCAAAAGACATTAACATTTGAGTCAGTGGGCTGGGAAAGGCAGATCCACTCTTAATCTGGTGGGCACAATCTAATCAGCTTCCAGTGAATATAAAGCAGGCAGAAAAATGTGAAAAAGAGAGGCTGGCCTAGCCTCCCAGCCTACATCTTTCTCCCATGCTGGATGCTTCCTGCCCTCAAACATTGGACTCAAAGTTCTTCAGTTTTGGGACTCGAACTGACTCTCCTTGTTCCTCAGCTTGCAGATGGCCTATTGTGGGACCTTGTGACTGTGTAAGTTAATACTTAATAAACTCTCTCTCTCATATATATGCGCTCACCTGTCTCAAGGCCAACTCTTGAGCTTCCGCCTGAGCCCACTCACCACTTCAGGCATCAATCAGCCAACTCATGTGTCCCTACACACAGGTCTGTTGGCACAAAGAATAGGATCTCACCTCTGTCATCTTCATCCAGAAAAGTTGTTGAGTAAAGACTCATGGGGTCACAATAGCAGGGGGGTGGAATCTCACCATTTCTCAAGCCCAGAAACCCATCTTCTAAAAGGGAGGCTCCTCAGGGTCCTCTAGGGAGGGTGAGGGATGGAATTTCATTAAAATCCTGCCACTTACCTGAAGAGGTGACTTAGGTAAGAGCCTGAGCTTAGTCATCTTTTAAATGGGACTGACCATACCATCCTTACATAGCTGCCTGATGGGTACATGAGGAAACCTCTTCAGAGTATATGGCATGGGGTGGGACTTAAATGACCTTTAAATGGGACACAGCATTAGGGGCTGGCCGAGCCTCAGTGCTAAGGCAGGCATTGTGAAAAATCATTTCTCATTGTTCCCCCTTATGAGAACACAGACATCTAGTTGAAGAAAGCAAATGTTCCTGTGATATGCCTTGAGTTCAAAGTTTTGTAGACAGTAGTTTCTCTACTTCGTGGGTGTTATCAGAAACTCATAAGAGCTGTCTAACATCATGCTTCTGAGATGACCCAAATTTAGTTCCCTACACTGGGAAGACAGGAATGTCTTTGAACTTACCTGTTGAGCTCAGAGACAGCACCGGGGATGCAAGGTTTGGTGTTTGCCCAGTGGCTGCTCCTGGACTACTTGGTATGTTAATATATTTATTGGTATATTCTAGATCTGTCCCAAAATCACCAGTGCAGGGGTTTTCAGATCGTGCATTAACCAGCCACATTGCTTCAGAATTTCAGCAATCTGCTGCCTCCCTGAGAGACAAAAAACCAAGAGTTACTAGCATTTCTTCACACACAATGTCTATTCTTTCTTTAGGTAATAACTAAATATGTATTGAGCTCAAAACCCATTCTATTCCATTGGAGGTGTCTCATGAGCTCTAATGTGATATAAAAGCATAAGGGAAATAAACATGTGGGCAACTTCAAGGGTTCATTCTGAGATAGCTTTTTTCACATTAGCTTTTAACTTGGTCAAGTTTCAAGAAATTGAATATTAAAAAAAAAAATCTATCCTTGGACCCCCTTGTCACCCATTCAGCTACAGGATACAGATCTCCCTGTCTCTGTCTCTCCCTCTCTTATCCTTCTTCTCCTTCATATTCAAAGTACCAAAAAGAGTTTTCTACATGCTCTGTTAACATTTTTCACTTCCCACTCATCATCCTACTGTCCTATGGCTTCTGTCTCTGGGACTGCAATGAACATTCTCTCCAAAGTCATAATCCACCCATTTCTTACTAGGTCCAGGTTTTGTATAAATACACTAACATAGGGCATATTACTTTTAATGAGCTCCTAAAGTATGTATGATTGCAGACTGCTTCTTTCACCTAACAACAGAGCTTTCACAGTTTCCCAGGCTCTAGAGCATGATGCACTGGACAGAAGTCCAAGCTGTCCCGCTCCCTAACTATTCAGTCTTAGGCAAAGTCCTTAAACTCTCTGTCCCTTAATTTTCCATCTGTAAAACTGAATTTTGCAATAGTATTTAACTCATAAGTGTGTTCTAGGTACTGAATGATCCAACCCATTAAAAGCATATAGTACCTATGATATGTTGGCACTTTTAAATACTTTTCACATACCTTACTGGTATTCATATCCCTGTAGCCATGAAAAAAAATTAGGGTATCAACCAATGTTTATTCATAATCAACGACATTTGGGGTATGATGTTTGTACATGTAATAGTTTCCTAGGGCCACCATAACAAATTATCACAAACTTTGCATATTTAAACAACAGAAATTTATTATCCCATGATTCAGATGTACAAAACCGAAGTCTGAAGTACAAAATCAAGGTGTAGGCAGGACTGCACTGCCTCCAAAGCCTTTAGGGGAGAATCCTTTCTTAGCTCTTCCAGCTTCTTGTGGCTCCTGCTTTATTTGGTTTGAGGTGGCATAACTCAATCTCTGCCTCAGTCTTCACATGGCCTTCTTCCCTGCATGTGTCAAATCTCCCTCTGGTTTCTTTTATATAGACACCAGTCATTGGAGCTAGGCATCAACCTACATTCAGGATATCCCCTTCTGGGAAATCTTTCACTTCATTATGTCTACATAGACCCTATTTCCAAATAAAGTTTGGGTGGGTTAGGATTGGGACATGTTTTGAGGGGGACAAAATTCTACCCACTAGAGTTAAATAAGCAAGTTACACCACTAAATGTAAGATAAAGTATCTTCTGTATGTACATGGACTGGCTGATCCCTCAGAGGTTGAACTAGACCAGGCTATAGCCCTTTGGAAAGGGAACCTGGATGGTAGTCTATTAACAAGTACACAACTACTATATCAAGGGTATTTTATATTTCATCTCATTTTGATTTCAACAATTCTATCCAGTACAAATAATTATGCCCATTAGTTGGATCAGGGAGCACAAATGAAAAGACGGATAACTCGATCTAGGGAAACTACCTTATAAACTATTGTTCCAGGATTCTAAACCTAGAATTATTCAAAACGTTTTTTCCCTTCTGTCCTGTCAGCTGACATTTGATATAACTTAAAGCATTTTTTTATTTTTTTATTTTTTTTTTCAAGAGATGGAGTCTCGCTCTGTCACCCAGGCTGGAGTGCAGTGGCATGATCTTGGCTTATTGCAGCCTCCTCCTCCTGGGTTCAAACGATTCTCCTGCCTCAGCCTCCTGAGTAGCTGGGACTACAGGCATGCACCACCAAGTCCAGATAATTTTTTGTATTTTTAGTAGAGATGGGGTTTCCTGATGTTGGCCAGGCTGGTCTCAAACTCTTGACCTCAAGTGATCCGCCCATGTCGGCCTCCCAAAGTGCTGGGATTACAGGTGTGAGCCACTGCACCTGGCCTTAAAGCATTATTATTTAGTTGAGTCATTCTTTCGAAAACAATGTGCTAAAGTGCTTTTTAAATAGTAAAAAATTATAAAGTATAGAATTGTATTTGCATAGCTAAAATAGAAAACAAAAAGAAATAAAATATTTGGGAGAAATTATTTCTAACCCATATTCAATCATGTTTTATATCCTCCAAATACGAAATATTCATGAACAAGAGAAGTAAGCCAATCATATCAAGAGACAATATACAAAATCTTAGAAAAATGATATAAATTCCAACACTTGGGAACACACCAAAACAAATAAAAAATATGAAACAGAATCATATTTACTCAACCAGTTAAGTCATAAATTATAATGTAGTGCATGGATTTATGTAAAATAATTTATATAGACTGATTAACATGGATTTAGAGGTATGTGTGTCAATAAAAGTAAGTTAGTATACTACGTGCAGAGAAAAACATCTGAAGAGTAGATACTAATTAATTAAGAGAAACTATCTTTGTATTATGGAGAAGGAGAAGATGTGACAGATGGACAATATTTTTAATATGTAATAAACATTTTGATTATATTTGATAAATCTTAAACAATGAAAATAATTAACTGATAATGTGACAAAGTTATTGAGATTCTGTTCTGTAAATCAGAAAAATCTGTGACCTAGTCACAAAATTATAGTGTAGAAATGCATTAAGAATCATGTTCATATGCTGTGTGAAAATAGTACATTAAAAATTATATTTCGTAATCAGTGTGTGCACATTGTAGATAGAGGATTCTTTTATTTTATAAATGTGCAATTCTCTGGTGTTTTAAATTTAGAAACTTCATTGTACAAAATGTGAAAAACAAAAAGTTGTGAAATTACAAATATGATGCTTATCTATTCATTGCTTTGGAAACATGTTCACAGTATACTGTTTTATACATAAGACAATAGGTCAAAACTATTTGATGGTGTGTTTATATGTTTCAGTGTGGGTGTCTGCATGCTGCCTGTATCTCAGTCTTCTTCACAGCAATTATACACACACAAACTCTTGCAGCTTTCTATTCAGTTCGCAGATAGAAAGTAAAGGATAAGGTCACCCTTGTGTTGGTTTCATCCTTGGTTCTCCTCATGAGTAAGGGAGTACATGTTTACTTTCTCTTTAAGCCCTTCACTACATCAGAGTTGCAGATTTCTGGTTTTGTGCTTGTCTTTTCCCCAAGACAGAAGTCCCTCCCATTTGGTCTTCTAGCTGACATGAAGTTTCTGCTTTATGCAAGACTGCCTCTCCCATTTGAGGGATGTGGACCCAGATCCACAAAAGACTGAAAAGAGTAGGGACTGAATTGTCAAAGACAAGCACAGGAGCAGGACTCCTATCCAAATATCTAATTCTCCTGATTTAGTGAGATGGCTTTCATGAACTTCTCACATGATGTTCACCACCCCTCAGCATTCCTCTTCCTCTGTGGGGAAACAGGCATTCTCATGCATTGCTAGAAGTAATGTTAAATGGTACAGTCCCTGTGGTGGGGTTTGATGCTATCTATAAAAATACATTGGTATTTACTCTTGGAAACAGCAATCCCTCTTCTAAAAATCCATCCCAAAGAAACACTGCAAAAAGATAAAAGGCATATACACAAGGCTATTTATGGTAGAAAATTCCTAACAGAATACTAGTAATATGACAGATGCCCAGTACAGGGCCAACTAAATAATCTAAGGTACAACTACGCCCTAGAGTACTATGCAAGTATAAAAAGCAAGGAGGACTCCCTCTCTGTACTGCTATGAGTAATCTCTACGACACATTGTGAAATAAAAAGCAAGAAGAAGAAGAAAAAAAAAAAAGTATAGAGCAGCAGTATCCAATACAGTAGCCACTACTGACATGTGTCAACTTAAATTAAATTACAAACTCAGTTTCTCAGTTTTACTCATCACGTTTCACATGCTCAATAACCATAGCTAGCCTAGTGGCTACTGTGTTGCACAGTTTAGATGTAGAACATTTTCATTTCTGGATAAATTTTTACTGGGGAAGTAATATAATAAATAATATACATATTTGCTTTTTTTTTTTTTTTTTTAGAATGAGGGTAATAACAAAAACTAATAAAATGATTACCTACAATAGGACAGAGGAACAGCCCAGGATAAAAGCAGATGATGTGTATCTCTTACAAAGGATACACATTTCCTGGTTAAACACACTGGAGAGGACAAAAAACAATGACTAACCCAGTAGCAATGAGCAACCAAAAGTACTCAGACTGAATCCAAAAAAACAAAACACAAACAGAACAAGCTCACTGCTCACCTTTGGAAACTCCTAAGGAAACAAGTCACTGTTTTGAAAAGTGGAAATACTGCAAAAGAACTAAACATTCATCCTACCTTCCCTGTGTATACCATATCTCAATATAATCTAATAGGTCAGAGGAAGTTTTCTTTATACATGAATTCCAGCTGCTGAAGGCAGAAGAAATCAGAATTACAATGTCACCCTTTTTGTAACATTTAATGAAATGCAGATACAGGTAAGAATATTCAGAGACTGCAAAAAACATGAAGTAAAGGTGAATAGGGAATAGGGAAATTTTATAAAGAACAGATCATGCTGATGACACCCGAACCCAGTGATTAATTTCAACATCACAGGAGAGACAAGCAGATCCAATGAGCCTCCTAGTGTAACACTGTAAGAATAAACACCACCACACCTGAGATATTCAAGCCAAAAAACTTGAATCTGAACAAGCGTCTAAATCTCATTACCAATTTAAAGGACATAAGATTGGCCAGATGAACTTAATAAACAACAAAATAAGGACACAATCAGCAATATCCAGAATGCAAACTCCACAGGACAACAATCCAATTTCTTAAGCAAATAAATAAGGTTTTTAAAAAGAGTACAGACCTTCTTTGATGAAAAGAGACTTAAAACTTGAGAGAACTAAATTAAGGAGAAACTGATATTAAAACCACAATGAGATACTGCTACACACCCACCAAAAGAAAAAAAAACAAAAAAGATGGAAAACACTAAGTGTGGCAAGGATGTGGAGCAGTGGAACTCTTACACTGTTGATGGGGATACAGATTGGAAAAACCACTTTGAAAAACCGACAGTGTCCACTGAGCTGAACATACACATACCCTGTGACTCAGAAATGCCAGTCCTTGGCACATGCTCAAGAGAAATGAAAATAAATGTCTATCCAAACATATGTATAAGATCATTCATAACACCATTATTCATAAGTCAAACACTGGAAAAATATGTAAATCTCCAAAAGGGATACATATATTGTGAAATACCCAAATAATGCAATGCCATCCATCAATGAGAATGAATAATCTACAACTATAGACAAGAATAATGGAAATCACACACGCATTATGCTGATTGAAAGGAGATAGACACAAAAGACTGCATGCTGTATGATTCCAGGCATTTTTCTTCTAATGTCCCAATAGATTTTGGTAAAGGAAAGGAAAATCATTATCCCATTTCCATTTATTTGAAGGTATTCTATGTCTTCCTATATTACCTGCAAGTTAACCTCAGAGAAGCATGTATCCTCTGAACCCTTAAAAAGTGATTCATTATACTTAAGAAAAATGCTAATACCATGTCTGAGAATAGATAACTGTGTGAGACGGGAGATATACCTGTGCTCAGTGCCAGCCCTAATCTATAAACTCTAGGTGACCATGAGTAAATCACCACACCTTATCTGCATCACCAATCAATGGTGGTCCGACCAGGCCTGTCTCCAAACTAAAGAATCCTAAAGCACTGGACAAAGTGACTTCCACCTGGAAAAGCACTCTGAATTCCTAAAAAGGAAGATAATTCATCTTTGAATTCCAAGGAATTATTTGAATAGCCAAGTTGTCTAATGCATATTAAGTATGATGATTAATATATTTTTGAAATAATTTCTCTTTTGGTTTCACAGTTATCAGCTTTTTACATTTTCTTAAAGAGATACCATCTTGGTATATGGCACAAAAGCTACTGAAAGATACTTTCCAACCAAAGACATACATGAACCACCGTGGGCTGACATGGTTCAACCATGTCAAAATTGACATGGCTTTTTCTTCTCCATAATTGTACTGGTTAGGAGTGTGGGATCTGGAGACGGAATAGGGACAAGCCCTACTTCCTATAACCTATGTGACTTTGAATACTTTGCTTCACCTTACAGTCACTCAAATGCCTCATCAGTAAACTGGGATTATGCAATACCTACCAAAGAAGACAAACCATTTTTAAACAAATACTGCTTTGTGTTTTGGTTTTACAAGGATAAACAGCCAAGAATCCCATTATTTAAAAAATTATACTACAGAGAAATTGGGATACCTGGCTCTCTGTGACCTTGGGAGAGTGAAAGAACCACTCTGGGCCAGGCACAGTGGCTCACGCCTGTAATCCCAGCACTTTGGGAGGCCAAGGTGGGCAGATCACGAGGTCAGGAGATCGAGACCATCCTGGCTAACACAGTGAAACCCCGTCTCTACTAAAAATACAAAAAATTAGCCGGGCATGGTGGTGGGCACCTGTGGTCCCAGCTACTTGGGAGGCTGAGGCAGGAGAATGGCGAGAACCTGGGAGGCGGAGCTTGCAGTGAGCCGAGATCGCGCCACCGCACTCTAGCCTGGGCAACAGAGCGAGACTCTGCCTCAAAAAAAAAAAAAAAAAAAAAAAAAAAAAACCACTCTAGAACCACTCTGTGCTTCAATTTCATTTTCTGTAAACTGGGGCAAGCAACTGTCCCTACCTTGTGAGTTGCGGCTTTGAGAATTACTTGAGTTAATACAGGCAAACTCTTAGACACATAGTAGGAACACAATAACTGCTCATTAAATGTGAATTTGATATTGAGATTTTTCAAGTTTTAAAAGTTTAATAGTTTGCATGTTAATTAAATAAAGCATTATAGTCTTACAATTGAATCTTAATTATCAACTGATACATATTTTAAATTACTAACTTTCACTTCTAAACCACATTTGGATGACCTAACTAATTAACTTGAGACTATCTCAAAAGCACTTGGAAGGACTAATCTCAGAAAACAGCACCATCATTTCTCCATTTTGCTGAACAAAAACACCTGGGGTCCTCCTTGACTCTGCCTTATCCCCCACACCCTACCTACACAGGCACTGCAAGTCCTGCCTGCCCTACCTCCAAATACTCTCTGTTGAGGTCCACACCGCCGTCCCTGCCTCTGCCCCTGGCCTCTGCACACAGTGGTAGCCCTGGTCCCATCTACCTGCACATCTTCAGTATTCTCCCAATGGTTATCCTCACTCCCTACCTTGTCCCTTTCTAGTCCATTCTCCACACAGCAGCCAGAGTCACCTTCTGACAACAAGAATCAGACCATGTTACTCCCATACTCTAATCTTGACACTCACAATACAATTATCCAAACTCCTTACAGGGCCTAAACCATGTTGTTCCTGTCTACCCTTCAACTTCATCTCCCACCAGATTGCATACTGTCTGCTAGGCTCCAGCCACTCTAGCTTGTCCTCTGTTCCTGCATCAGTGGTGTCCACACACAACATAGGGACACTGATAAAATGGCCTCTCCATGCCTGGCTTCTTCTTATCATTCAAGACTCAGGTCAAGTATCACTTCCTGAGAAAGAGTACACTGACAACCCTATCTATAATAATCCTTGTGTTGATCCTTCTCTACTTTGTTTAGTTATGCTTATTTTCATCAAAGAGTATATCCTCATATGAAATCACATGCTTGCTGATTTATTTACCTGCTTATAGTCAGTTTTTCCAGACTAGAATGATAGCTCCTGGGACCCTGCCTGTCTTGTTTTCTGTGATGTTTCCCCAGTGCCTAGACCAGAACTTCACACATAAATCATTGAATAAGTATTACTGAATTGAAGGAATTCTTACATATTGGACATACCAGAGATCACACGGATATTTAAAACTGAGTAGCAGGAGCAACAATGAAATTAGACATCAAAGGATTCAAATTTTCACAGGCCTTGTTGCCAATCCACAGCAGCACTTTTCAAACACTGATGAATACCAGAAACAACTAAAGAAATTACTCAAAATGTAGACACTTCTCACCCCACCTCCCTGGTTTTGATTCTGTAGATCTAGGATGGGCCCAAGTATCTGCAATTTTAACAAGCAACCCTTGACGAATTTGATGAAGTGGCCCATGGAGCACACTTGGAAAAATTCTAGACCTAAACAGTTCATATTTAAGTATAATTAACTTAATGCCTCCATGCAGAGTTCTGGGACATCTGAAGTGTCTCTGTTAATGTAATTATTTGAAAGTGCGCTGGTTCTTCCATTTCACCGAAGACCACTGATTGCTTTTTCACATGGGATCACATTTAAACTCTAGAGTATTCCAAGTAGTCTGGAGGATTGGGAATTGTTATCCTGCTGTATGGGCAAGGCTGGTGGAAGGGTAGTGACTCACCTAAAGTGTCCCAATGATGGAACCCTGATCTTTTCACTCTTGCTCCAGCAACCTGTCTAGCAGACTCCACATCACACTTGGTTCTTCTCTATTAGCTCCTGGTTCTGGGATGTAGAGTCCACACCCTTCTCTGATGTTGCATTAGAAGGGAGATTAAGAAGATAAGAAAGCACATGGAATAGAGAGGAAAGTAAGAGGATGGGAAAGCACATGAAACACAGGGGATGGGATGATGATGTCTGGCCTGTCCCCACTCAGTTATCTGGAAGCTGTGCTATGATACTTTTCCTCTTCCCCAGCTCCATCCTACAACCCCCTGCTACACACAACAGTGACACTGAAGCTCACACATAATAGAAATGTGGGCTTCTCTGTGCTTTCTGTTACATTTCCAAGTATTCACCCTAGTAGTCACGCTATTACATTAATGTCAAGACATCACACTGGCATAGTGAAGGAGGTAATGTTAGAATGAAGAACATTTGCTGATGGCCTACAAGATGCCACAAGCTTTAGGTTGTTATTTTCAGACATTTTCTCTTCAAATCCTCAAAGCGGTGCTCTGAGGTGAGCATCATTACTTTCTTTCCACAGATGGGGATACAGTCAGGCTCAGAGAGCAAAATACATGCTCAAAGAATTCTAGGGAGGTGTCAAGCAGACACTGAAACCAATTTCAAGGTCCTTCCACTGGCCAATTCTGGAAAAATGTGAGCATCAAAATACAGAATGATAGTAACAGGAGTGTAACCCTTTGAAAAAAAATAGGAATCTCACAGTCATATTGATATAAATAAAAACATGAATAAGTACATTAATAAATAATGAGGCCAAGCACAATGGCTCATACCTGTAATCCAGGACTTTGGGAGACCAAGGAAGGTGAATTTCTTGAGCCCAGGAGTTCAAGACCAACCTAAGCAACATAGTGAAACCCCCATCTCTACTAAAAATACGAAAAATTAACTGAGTGTGGTGGGATGTACCTGTAGTTCCAGCTACTTGGGAGGCTGAGGTGAGAGGATCGTTTGAGCCTGGGAGGTTGAGACTGCAGTGAGCCAAGATCAAGCCACTGCACTCTAGCCTGGGCAACAGAGAGAGACAGGAAGGACGGAAGGAAGGAAGGAGGGAGGGAGGGAGGGAGGGAGGGAGGGAAGGAAGGAAAGAAGGAAGGAAGGAAGGAAGGAAGGAAGGAAGGAAGGAAGGAAGGAAGGAAGGAAGGAAGGAAGCGAGGGAGGGAGGGAGGGGAGGGAAGGAAGGGGAGGGGAGGGAGGGAAACAAGGGAAGGGAGGGAAGGGGAGGGAGGGGAGGGGAGGGAAGGGAGGGAAAAAAGGGAAGGGAGGGAAGGGGAGGGAGGGGGAGGGAAGGAAAGGAAGGAAAGGAAGGAAGGTAAGGAAGGGAAGGAGGGAGGGAGGGAGAAATCTCTACACTCAAGTGCTTAGTAATAATTCATGAAGGAATAACAGAATTAGAAAAGCAACATTTGACGACTCTCATAGTTGTAAGTGATTCAGGTAAAAATCATAAATGTTCAGTTTGTACCAGCAAATCCACAGTGGTCACTGAGTCATCATGGTAACCATGCTTGCTCAAAAAAGCTGGGAAAAAAATGAATGACCACCCTGATCTTATTCCTAATATATGCTTGGAACTGAATAGGACTCACATGATGCATAGTAATTAACCTCAACTATCCCTTACAATAAACATTCCTGGCAGCTTCAGTGATATATACATTCATAATACATACACACCCACATACATACATACTTGATCTCTCTCACCATCCCAGATCCCAGGAATTCATTGATGTAGATTTACTGAGTGGGTGGGTGGCCAGGTAAAATTTAAAACCTGGCAGGCATGGTGGCTTATGCCTATAATCTCAACATTTTGGGAGGCTGAGGTGGGAGGGTCACTTGTGCCCAGCAGTTTGACATCAGCCTGGGAAACATGAGACTCTGTCTCTACAAAGTAAACAATAAGTTAGTCAGGTATGGTGGTGTGCACCTGGAGTCCCAGCTTCTCGAGAGGCTGAGGCGGGAGGATTGCTTGAACTCAGGAGGTTAAGGCTGCCGTGAGCTATGATTGTACCACTTTACTCTAGCCTGGGCAACAAAGCAAGATGCTGTCAAAAAAACAAAAAACAAAAATACAACACCACCACAACCACCACCACCACCAACAAAAAACAGCAAACCTTGCATTTCAACAGATTTATGTTAAGCATACATATAAAGTTGAAAGCTACTGAACCATGCTCTTTTAATGATTACTTTTTCTGGAGATGACCCCTGTAGAATATCTCTGAGACATCTTTCAAATACTTTTTCAATCAGAAAATGGCCCGTGCTTTCAACCAAAGGAAACCTTGAGCTATTATTATTTGGCTGCTGAGAAAATATAATAGTTCAAAGAAAAAATAATAATTAGGGATTGTATTTTAAAATGCCATTTATAGTACCTTCGAAAAGTATGAAATATTTATGGATAAAAAATTTGTCCTCAATTGTACAACACCTGCACACGGAACATTAGAAAACATTGCTGAGAAAATTAAAGGAGACTTAAATAAATGGGGGACATACTGTGTTCGTGAATCAGAAGACTCAGTATTGTTAAGATATCAGTTCTCCCCGATATGATCTATAAATTTAATGTAAACTCAATAAAAAATTTTACCAAAGTTTTAAAAAGGGAATTGACAGGCTGATTCTAAAATTCATGTGAAAATTTGATGGATCTAGCTGATAAAAACAACTTTGAAAAAAAGGTCAAAGTTAGAGAACAAACACTACCTGACTTCAAGACTCTTTACAAACCTACAGTAATCAAGACTATGCTGTTGGCATCAAGGTAGAAAAGCAGATCAAGCAGAATAAGGAATCCAAAACCTACCAAACCTACATGGATAACTGTTTTTTTTTTTTTTTGACAAAGATGCAAAGGCAATTCAGTGGAGCAAAGATAGTCTTTTCAACAAATTGTGCTGGTAGAAGTGGTCATCTATATTCACAAATACAAACAGTGATCCAAATATCATACTATACACAAAGGTAAACTCAACTCAAAGTGGATCATAGATATACATATAAAACCTAAAACTATAAGACTTCTACCAGAAAACACAGGAGAAAATCCTTGTGACTTTGGGTAAGGTAAAGACTTCATGAGTGAGACAAAACTACAATCTGTAGGTGAAGAAATCAATAAATTAGACTTCCTGAAAGTTAAAAACTTTGCTCTTCCAAAGATACTGTTGACAAGTCCTTGTTTGGGAGAAAATGTACGGAAACCATTTATCTGGTAAAGGGCTTATATCCAGAATACAGAAAATCTCACAAAACTCCTTAAGAGGAAAATAGACACTCCAATAAATAAATGGACAGAAGAGTTGAAAAGACACTCCACTAAAGAAAATATACAGATGTCAAATAAGCACATGAAAAGATATTCAACATCATTAATAATTAGGGAAAGAAAATGAAAAGTACAGTGAGATACTATTTCATTCCAGAAGAATGATCAAAATTTAAAAGACTGACCATACCAATCATCAGCAATTTTCTGGAAGCTGAAACCCTGCTTCCAGTGAAGAAATCAATAAATTAGACTTCCTGAAAGTTAAAAACTTTGCTCTTCCAAAGATACTGTTGACAAGTCCTTGTTTTGGGAGAAAACGTTTGGAAACCATTTATCTGGTAAAGGGCTTATATCCAGAATAGGATATATCCAGAAAAGGGCTTATATTCAGCTGAAACACTGCTAGTTGGAATGAAAAATGGTACAACCACTTTGAAAACAGTTTGGCCGTTTCTTACAATGTTAATCTTACCTCTACCACATGGTCCAGGGACTGAACTCCTAAGTATTGACCCTTGAAAGAGAATGCATATTTTCACAAAAAGACTTATTCACAAATGTTCATAGCAGCTTTATTTACAAGAGCCCCAAATAAGAAACAGCCAAAATGTCCATCGACAAATGGATGGATAATAAAATGTTTAGTGTGGTTGTATACTGCAATAGCATTTAGCAATCAAATGAAGTATATCAATGGATAAATGTAAAAAAATGGATAAATATAAAAATAAGTAGAGTGAATGAAAAAACCCAGGTGTTGATGAAAAAAAAAAAAAAAAGAAACCACCTCTATGATTCCATTTAAATATATTTCTGGACATGTAAAGTAATGTATAGTGACAGGCATGCTGTGTTTACCTGGGGGCAAGACAGTGGGAAGGGTAGGTAGGCCAGGTACTACAGAACTGAAATTGTGATGTCCTGGGAAATAATAATGGTATTTAGAATAATCTAGTTATCTTAGTGGACATAGCTGGGTATCATTATAATAGGGCAAACTACATTGCAATTATTAATTTTGAAAATGCTAAATTCTTATACTTGACATTTTGATATTTTTAGGTAGCACTTAATTAATTTCTGGCTTCTTAGAAAATTTCATTATAGAACAGACAAAAATGTAGAAACCATGGAAGAATGCATACTATAATCACAAATTGCTAGGAAGATCTTCTAACCTTCTAACTGCATAGTTCAACATCCATCAGAGAAATTCATGGGCATCACTGACAGCTATTCATACAGGCAGAAAATGTATGTAAATTTGTTGCAAATACATGTTACACATCAAGTTCCCTCCTCAAGTGAACAATTCATTGCTTTATGATAAAGTAAGGCATCTCTCAGATGGGAATCAAGGTTACTACAAAAAGTAGTTTCTCATCTTCTGGACTATGTTATGAACCTCACAGGAGCTATTCCACAACACAGTTTTGTTCAGATCTATGAACTCACTAGAATCAGGCATCATATCCCACCAGGGAGGGAAGTGCCAGGGGTCTCCTGAGGACAGCTGCCCTTCAAATCCTGAGTAGAAGCTTCAGCACCCATCACGTCCCAGATCCTCAGAACAAACCTCCTTCAGACACTTAATATAAGTTCAGACACAGGCATGAAGAGTTGCACAGGGAGAAAGAGAATCCAGCCATTATTGTATATTCCTGGAGTAACTCTGTTCCTGGCACCATACTAGGCACTGGGTTAGTGACCAATGACACTGATAAAATTGGGTAGTGATCATATCCAGAAGGTACAATGGGTTTCTCACCAGGGCCTTTTTCTTCTTTCCTTATCTATCCCCTAACAACAAATCTGAAAAGGAATAAAAAGAGGCCTGAATTCACATAAACATTCCTGATCCCACAATAACCACAGGGCTATGGTCTTGTACCTGCTTTATCATGGTAAGTTCCAGAAATTCTGTGGGTGAGCACAATTATCCCCATTATACAGAATGGGACACTAAGCTCAGTCTTTGCCTGTATCATCCTCCCACACCCCTCCTTTACATGGAAAGTAGTCCTGAGACACCCTGGAACAGGACACCACACTCCCTGGGGCCAGGAGGGACCCACCTCTCTTTCTCACCAGACAGCCAGGGCACCGAGTCCCAAAGCAATAACAAGGAGATTTGGCTGGAATCCCTTGTCTTTCCACACCCCAGGGCAGCTCAGCCCTACATCTTCAGCTGAGTCTCAAACACTTGAAGGCAACCTGCTTTTTTCACCAGGCCATGTAAGTCTCCATTGAAAAGTCGTCACAGTCACCCTTATGATGTCTGGTTTCTATGGCAACCGAGATGTACAGGCTTGTCCTCCACACCGGAAATGCTGCCTCCAAAGCGCCCTCTGTCCTCTTGCCTTTCTGGGAAAGCAAAAAACCTTCTCTCTTCAGACTACCACCTGAGAAAGCTTACCAATAAAAGGAACTAGACTGGGACCCAGGCAATTGGTGGAACACTGCCCTCATTTGATAAAGGACAGAAGTCCGTGTTGTTGGGAATTTTGTTTGCTTTAAAACTGACCTTGAGGGAATATTATCACTACATAGAGAGCCAGGGAGGTATCCTAAGGCTCTAGACGATGAGCTAGCCCTGAGGGAGGGAACATGTACAACTCATACACCATGCTAGGCAGTTAGGCATCTGTGGCAGAAAACTGAGAGACTGTTTATAATCATATGACTAAACAACCTAGGGACACCAAAATATGTCATTTAAGATATCTCTAAGTTATTTCATGGAAGCAGGCTTAGAATAATATAGTCATTTAGTAGGCAAAAACCTAATCAATTCAATCATACAATGGTTTGTCTTAACAAAGTCTTTTTCCCCCATCCCAGTATTTTATTCCATGTGAATGGACATTCACAACCAAAACATTTCTAGCCTCTCTGCACACTCCTTTGGGAGGAGAAACATGCTGCTCAGCTGGAGTCCTTCCTTCAAAACTCTTTGTAGTAAGCTGCCTTTCAGAGACACTCACTCTGCTCTGCCAGCAGGAGGGGATCTTACAAGAGGCCCACAGTTCTGCTCTTTTTGTGTCTCGCTGGCTCCCCAACTATTCCTATGGTCTTGCTTTACAATGCTCGAATATTTTTTTAAAATTTTTCTTGAGATGGAGTCTCACTCTTTCACCAGGCTGGTATGCACTGGCGTGATCTTGGCGCACTGCAACCTCCACCTCCTGGGTTCAAGCAATTCTCCTGCCTCAGCTTCCCAAGTAGTTGGGACCACAGCCATGTGCCACCATGCCCAACTAATTTTTGTATTTTTAGTAGAGACATGGTTTCACTATGTTGGCCAGAATGGTCTCGATCTCTTGACCTCGTGATCCGCCTGCCTCAACCTCCCAAAGTGCAGGGATTACGGGCATGAGCCACTGCGCCCAGCCTACAATGCTTGAATCTTTAAGGGCCTGCCAGCCCCCACCAAGTACTCCACTGCTCCAAGTCTTAGCACTAAACCAAGATATATAATTTTAAAACTACATGAGCTTTATTTCTTATAAAGGTGATATTGGAGAATGTGACTTAGATTTGCTGTCACATGGGCTATGAAAGAGCTCCAGAATCGACAGTGTCCACCTAGCAGTGCTGCACTGGGAGTCACAACTGCCAAGGATTGCAATGCATAATGACCTGCTATCTCCTGAAGGAGCCCTGTCCATGTGTGTTCAAGAAAAGTGACTTTCTTGCCAAGGGCTATCCCTGTAGCAGGAGAAATGTGAAGAAATATCCCTTGTTTGGAATCATAACTCACTAAGCCAACCTCTGAGGTTTTTCTTATGAAGTGGTTTATAGAAACACACTCTCAGCACCTGAATTTACATGACTGTAGTAGAGGCTCATCTTACGGTATTACGCTCCAAATTCCAATGGTAATGGAAAAATTATACATTGTATAAATTTCCATTGGAAATCTCTTCAAGTAGGAATCAATGGCATGTCCTATCAATGGACATCTCTATCCATTTATCAATGACAAACCTCTATCCACATATAAACCAACACTCAGATTATAGTCAAAATTATAACTAAGTTCCACCAGCCCTTTCTTATTCAGTAACAGATCACAGAAAAAGAGGGAAAGCTCACCAAAACCCTAATGTTTTGCATATATATTTCTCCTTAACCATTAACCCCCAAAATAGCCATTTATTATCACTCAGGAGTCTGTGTGTTGACTGGGCTGAGCTGGGTGTTTTCTGCTTCATGGGGTATCTGTCACCTGGGGATGCAGTCATCTGGATGTTCCACACATCTGGGACATCCAAGAGGCTCACTCACATGGATGGTGACTGGTACTGGTAACTCCTGGGAGCTCAGCTGGGGTTTTGCCTGGAACACCTTGGTTTGACACAGAGTCCTCCATAGGTAGGGTAGCCGGAGAAAATAGAAGACGCTCAGTTAAATTTGATTCCAGATAAATAATGAATAATATTTTAGTGTGTGATGGTTATATTTATATGCCAACTTGGCTGGGCTAAAGTACACAGCTCATCAAACATTATTCTGGATGTTTCTTTGAGGGTGTTTTTGAATGAGATTAAAATTTAAATTTCTGGATATTGTATAAAGCAGATTACCATCTATACTGTGGGTAGGCTTCATTTAATCAACTGGAAATCTGCATAGAAAAAAAAAAAAAGACTGACACCCCCTGAAGCAAAGAGAAGTGTGCTGGAAGATGGCATTTGGAATTAAACTGCAACATTGGTTCTTCACTGGTCTGCAGTCTGCAAACACATCCTGCAAATTTGGGACTTCCAGCTACCATAATCATGCTAGCCAATTCCTGAAAATAAATCAGTCTCTCCCCAAACCCTCTATTTAGATAGATAGATACATACATATACACACATACTGTATTGGATATGTGACTCTGGATGTGGCATGCAATACTAGTTTATTTGAATTCAACTGGGCATCTCATATTTTTATTTGCAAAATCTGGCAACCCTATGGGTGCAGCCTTTGGATATGTAAGTTTTATTGACCTTCTGACATGACATTTCCAATGAGTCAAGTCTAAGGAAAATGAGCAGGTAAGACTGAAAAAAAAGGACAAAAGCCGGTAATATCTAGTGCTGGTGAAATAAAGGGGAAACAAACTTTCATATACACTATTGGCGCAGCATTGATGTATACACTTTCTGAGGCCCATATTATTACAGCTTAATGACTTGAATGGCCTTTGTGAAGAAGTCCTATTTCTATCAACACGGGAGTTTCAGCTGAGGGTTTAGAAAAGGCTCATCAACGTACTTTGTATCACCAGAGATTAGTTTGAATTTCATAGAATTTTATATAAACATAATCATAAAGCATGTACTCTTTCTAGTTTTTGGCTTCTACAAATAAAGCTACTACAAACATTTAAAAAAAAAAGAAAGAAAGAAAAGGCTCATCGAGGTGACTCTGATGTGCATCCTAGTTAAGAAGCCCTGGACGTGGGGGCAGGTCAAATTAATACATGAGATAGCTTCTATTTATGGAACAGAGTGTTTAGAGGGGCCTAGCTCCAGGTCCTTTATGTTAGTGTCTGGATTTGATCTCATGACAGCCCTGCTACTGAGGTACCAGTATCCTCTCTTCTTCATGGATGTCTGCGACTACAAAGCACATGCTTCTTACCACAGAGCTGGATGGCAAAAAATGTTGCTCAGCACGCCCACTGCCAGAGCCAGGCCCACTGCCAGAACCTGCCAGCTTGGGCACCTTGAGTTGCTGGTGGCAGAGCTTTAGCATGAGGACATATACTGTTAAGGAGTTTAATCTCTGTTCTCCTTGTGTTTACCCTTCCTGCATTTCTAGCAGAAAACCAGGCTTGGGCCTCCTTCCCCATCTCAGGAAAGGTTTATAGCAGGGCTGGAGGCAGAAGCTGTCTGAAGCCAGTGTTTGCTTCATCCTGCATGAAAATTTAAACTTAAGGAAAGGATTGGGCTGCCTGTACCTGGCAGGGAGGGGAAGGGTTCTGAGGACACAGAGAAGGGAGAAGAGAGGTTTCTCCTGGACAGGGATGAGGTCAGAGGTCTACAGGTCCCTCCGGGAGTAGGGACCAGAGCATTGCTTCATATCAATGTTTGGAGAAGCTCTGTATGTAGTTCATCGAGGCTGGGCATCCATCCATGAGACAGATTCTCCTGTTTGGTTGGAAGGATGAATAGCTCAGGGTCGGGAAGAGGGGTGGGGCTGCAGGTAGCAAACCAGCTAGGGAAATGGTCGGCTCAGCCCTCAGCAGTGGGGACACATGCGTGATAACGATCTGCCATGCTGTATCTGGAGGATACATTTCCACAAATGGTTATTCTTTGTCAAAGAGCATGACTATTTTTAATATATACTGTCTAGTTGAAAGTTAAAATCTTTTTACTAATGAATATCCCAACCAACTACAAGATGAGAGCACCTGTTTCTCTAGATTTGTGCAATAATGGGTTTCCCAATGTTAATATTTGCTGACGTAATATCCTATCACTGTAATGTTAAAATATTTTTCATTTTTCTCCACCTATTTCCACATAAATGGCATATTTCACACATGCATTTCTAAATGTAAACATAACAGTCCCACTTTATGCCTCAGAATATGTCCTTGAATAGTCCTAGAGTCTGATGAGAAAACCTGATGAGTGAGTTTCTGTTTATGCTGTGTCCTGTTTAAATGGAAATTGTGGAGTCATAAGAACGACATACACTGAAGCAGGAGAACAATATGGTGGAGTGTCTTTGCAGAGACACTGGGGAACATATATGAGAGAAGCAAGCATGGCCTCATCAACTCTTAAGTCTGCACTGCTGCAAGAATAGTCATGGCAGCATGGCCAAAATATCAAAACAGCCCCAAAGTCACCTTATTAAAGACATCTCAGAAACATCATTTTCAGAAGAAATAATTTCAATAAGTGTTTGCTATGATTTGGATGTTTGACTCCTCTAAACCTCATGTTGAAATTTGATCCCCAATGTTGGAGGTGGGACCTAACAGGAGGTGTTTGGGTCATGGGGGTGGATCCCTCATGAAAGTCTTGGTGCCATCCTTGCTGTGATGAGTGAGTCCTTGCTCTGTTAGTTACCACAAGAGCTGGTTGTTTAAAAAAGTCTAGTACCTCCCATCTCTCTTCTCCCTCTCTCGCCATGTGATCTCTGCACAAGTTAGCTCCCCATGGCCTTCCATCATGAGTGGAAGCTTCCTGAGGCCCTCATCATAAGCAGATGCCCAATCTTGAACTTTCCAACCATCAGAATTGTTAGCCACATAAACTTTTTCTTTATAAGTTATGCAGCCTCAGATATTCCTTTATAGCAACACTAAATGGACTAAGATAGTGTTATAAAAATATATGGTTTATTCCATTTACTCATCAGGACAGCAGTGTGAAGAAAGTATGGTGAGTCCCATCTCACAGATGATCAAGCTCTGGCTCACAGAGACTAAGACCCTCTCCAGATAAGTGGCAGAATGGCAATGAGATTCTATCTCTTACCCTCCCATGCAATGGAACCAGCAGCTTCTTATTTGGAAGATGATAATTTTATACTTCCCCAGTATTGTTCCCTAAGGGTACTCACTCAACAGCCCTTCACATTGAGGAAGAGGATGGTGGAGATGAAATCCTACCCTTTGGGCCATGAGGCATAGCTGTAGGGTCATATGGATTACCAGGTTTCTGAGGTTAACTGTGGGGTGAAATAAAGAAACATAATCTCATGTGGAACAAGAAATAACAGCGAAGAGAACAGAAAACAGCAGGCCCTCCAGGGATCACCTCTACCTCTCTCTGTCTTTACTCCCTTCCCCACGTCATTTGTCTCCTGCTCTGTGTGACAGTATGGGATGTACACAGGTATCCAAGGTACCCTAAGAGAGGACAGAATGATGGGAAGATCTAGACCATGAGAAGGGTGGATCATGCAGCACTAGTCCTGGGTGTTGGCTCACCCACCAGGCGCTCCATCTCTTCCTACTTCTGTGTGCCTCACCATCACTCTACCACACAGTAATGAAGCTCCCACATTAACAGAAATATGCACTCTCCAAGGGAGGCTAGCAGGGTAAGTGACTTAACCCTGAGACCAGAACATCAACAGTTACTGGTTTGGGTCTGGCACCAATAATGCAGAGAGATCTCTAGTCTCTCTTGCTCCAGTGTCCTGAACAGCAGACAGTATGAGGCTTTCATCAAGCCCCTCGGGACTGCAAAGGAAACACACTTCTCTCATGCAGATGGCAGGTAATATAAGGGGGCAGGAAAACCTGCAAAACAGGAAGAAGTGGGGTATGTGGTGACTTTATTCCCTTACCCCAAACTCCATTCATGGGGTCCATGATTCAGTTGAATAGAAGTGGTGGAATCCCCTTCTTCCCTTCCCCAGCACCATCAGGGCGCTCATTCCACCACATAGAAATGACACTGACTCACGGTGAAATTAGAAATGTGGGAGTGTTTTCCTTCTCCCAAATGCTCTCTAATCTCATGGAAAATAGTTACTATACACTAGAGAAACTTGACAAACCCCATCTTAATTAATTAACATCACCAGTGACATTAAGTAGGCCTCTTGACTACCAGATATAGTGTGACAAGAAGGGCACTTCAACTCAATGGTATTCTTTCTCAAAACACATAATCCTGGTCTAATCACAATAAGAACAACTGGCTAAGCCTGTACTCCTCATAACTGTCAGGGTCATGAAAGTCATCTGGAAGTTCCTCAAATGGATAAGCAGGGAGTTACCAGCAATTCCACTCTTAGGTAAATACTCAAGAGAAATGAAAACATAAGTCTACCTGAAAACTTGTACACAAATGTATGTTGAATTGTCATTCATATTAGCCAACAACTAGAAATAATCCAATGACTATCAACAGATAAATGGATAAAAAATGTAGTCTATTCATACAAGATTTTTCAGCCATTAGAAAGAATGACATTATGACACATGCTACACCATGGATGAACCTTGAGTATATATCATAACCAGGTGAAGGAAGCCAGACAATAAAGACCAAATATTGTATGATTCCATTTATATAAAGCATGTAAACAGGCAAATACATAGACACAGAAAACATTTGTGATTGCCAAGGCTGAAGCAGGAATTAACTGTATTCAAGCATGACAGGACTTTTTGAGGTAATGGAAATGTTAAAAGCTTAATTATGGTGATGGTAGCACAACTCTACACATTTACTAAAATTCATCAAATTTTACCCTTAAAATGGGTAAATTTCATTGTCTGTAAAGTATATTGCAAGAAAGCTGTTTAAAAATATGGCACTACAATTT
Source organism: Rhinopithecus roxellana (assembly GCF_007565055.1). Lineage (NCBI taxonomy): Eukaryota > Metazoa > Chordata > Mammalia > Primates > Cercopithecidae > Rhinopithecus > Rhinopithecus roxellana. The sequence continues at coordinate 101,574,385 of NC_044555.1, read as the reverse complement.
TTATGTAGTATGCCAGCAAGACAGAACTGTTCACTCCCCTGGAAAGGGGGCTGAAGCCAGGGACCCAAGTGGTCTAGCTCAGTGGATCCCACCCCCACGGAGCCAGCAAACTAAGATCCACTGGCTTAAAATTTTTGCTGCTAAGATCCACTGGCTTAAAATCCTTGCTGCCAGCATAGCAGTCTGAAGTCCACTTGGGATGCTCCAGCTTGGTGGGGGGAGGGGCGTCCACCATTACTGAGGCTTGAGTAGGTGGTTTTCTCCTCACAGCATAAACAAAGACACAGGAAAGTTCGAACTGGGCAGAGCCCACCAAAGCTTGGCAAAGCCGCTGTAGCCAGATTGCCTCTCTAGATTCCTCCTCTCAGGGCAGGGCATCTCTGAAAAAAAGCCATCAGCCCCAGTCAGGGGTTTATAGATAAAACTCCCATCTCCCTGGGACAGAGCACCTCAGGAAAGGGGTGGCTGTGGGTGCAGCTTCAGCCTACTTAAACGTTCCTGCCTGCCAGCTCTGAAAAGAGTAGCAGATCTCCCAGCACAGTGCTCGAGCTCTGCTAAGGGACACACTACCTCCTCAAGTGGGTCCCTGACCCCCATAAGTCCTGACTGGGAGACACCTCCCAGCAGAGGTCGACAGACACCTCAGATAGAACTCCGGCTAGCATCTGACGGGTGCCTCTCTGGGATGAAGCTTCCAGAGGAAGAAACAGGCTGCAGTCTTTGCTGTTCTGTAGCCTCCACTGGTGATACCCAGGCAAATGGGGTCTGGAGTGAACTGCCAGCAAACTCCAGCAGACCTGCAGCAGAGGGGCCTGTTAGAAGGAAAACTAACAAACAGAAAGGAATAGTATCAACATCAACAAAAAGAATGTCCACACCAAAACCCCATCCAAAGGTCACCAACGTCAAAGACCAAAGGTAGATAAATCCATGAAGATGGGGAGAAATCTGCACAAAAAGGCTGAAAATTGCAAAAACCAGAAGGCCTCTTCTCCTCCAAAGGATCACAACTCCTCACCAGCAAGGGAACAAAACTGGATGGAGAATTAGTTTGACAAACTGAGAGAAGTAGGCTTCAGAAGGTGGGTAATAACAAACTCCTCTGAGCTAAAGGAGCATGTTCTAACCCAGTGCAAGGAAGCTAAGAACCTTTTAGAAAGGTTAGAGGAACTGCTAACTAGAATAATCAGTTTAGAGAAGAACATAAATGACCTGATGGAGCTGAGAAACACATCATGAGCACTTCATGAAGCATATGCAAGTATCAACAGCTGAACTGATCAAGCAGAAGAAAGGATATCAGAGATTGAGATCAACTTAATGAAATAAAGCATGAAGACAGGATTAGAGAAAAAAGAATGAAAAGGAACGAACAAAGCCTCCAAGAAATATTGGAATATGTGAAAAGACCAAACCTATGTTTGACTGATATACCTGAAAGTGATGGGGAGAATGGAACCAAGTTGGAAAACACTTTTCAGGATATTATCCAGGAGAACTTCCCTAACCTAGCAAGACAGGCCAACGTTCAAATTCAGGAAATACAGAGAACACCACAAAGATACTCCTCAAGAAGAGCAACCCCAAGATACATAATCGTCAGATTCACCAAGATTGAAATGAAGGAAAAAATGTTAAGGGCAGCCAAAGAGAAAGGTCGGGTTACCCACAAAGGGAAGCCCATCAGACTAACAGCGGCTCTCTCTGCAGAAACCCTACAAGCCAGAAGAGAGTAGGGGCCAATATTCAACATTCTTAAAGAAAGAATTTTCAATCTAGAATTTCATATCCAGTCAAACTAAGCTTCATAAGCGAAGGAGAAATAAAATCCTTTACAGACAAGCAAATGCTGAGAGATTCTGTCACCACAGGCCTGCCTTACAAGAACTCCTGAAGGAAGCACTTCAGGAGTGGAAAGGAACAAGCGGTACCAGCCACTGCAAAAACATGCCAAACTGTAAAGACCATCAATGCTAGGAAGAAACTGCATCAACTAACGGGCAAAATAACCAGCTAACATCATAATGACAGGATCAAATTCACACATAACAATATTAACCTTAAATGTAAATAGGCTAAATGCCTCAATGAAAATATACAGACTGAAAAATTGATAAAGAGTCAAGACCCATTGGTGTGTTGTATTCAGTAGACCCATCTCACGTGCAAAGGCACACATAGGCTTGAAATAAAGGGAAGGAGGAATATTTACCAAGCAAATGGAAGCAAGAAAAAGCAGGTGTCACTTTATTTTTGATGAGTTTAATCTAATTGGCTGCATTATTTTGTGACTTATTTATTTATATTTAGTACTATCTTTTCAAGGTTTTTTTTTTTTTTTTTTTTTTGTTCAGTCAATAAATTTGGACTTTGCACTTCTAACTAGCTTGATACAGCTCCAGACAAAGCTAAGAGTCTAGGTAAGCAGTCAATCCGGTTGTGGATTGTATCAGAAAAATGACTTCAGCAACTTATGTGGAGAGACTATGCTCAGGTTCCTGCATCCATAAAAATTGGTATAATAACACTCATTGCCCTTTTATTTTGCAGACATCATAAAGATACATACGATAATTAAAGGAACCCAAATATATGGGAATAAACATATAAACCTGAGGTAGGACTGTTATTATAATGATGGTAAACAATGGGCATATTCAAAATCTGAGTAATTAATACAAACTGTCCAAGACCATTTTTAAATATTGCATGCATATGGAAACTTGGAAAGCAAGAAGGAATCACAAGCAGGGCCATTGGGAAAGCTTGAGAGTCCTAATCCTGCCAGAGGCACTGCAGGGTGTAGACACTTGCAACATTCCTGTCTGACAGCTCCCAGGTGAGTAGATAGATTTGTGTCTTTCCCAGCAGCCTGTGCTGCTATTTAAAAACAGGCATGGTTCCTCTCACTTCTGGTAGGAGCAAAGGCCAGTGGCCTGATGGGACAAATAACCTTTCCTTCTCTGACCCCAGAAAATATCCATATTAATTGGAATTGAATATTGCAATGTACCACCTTTGCATAAGTCTAAAACTTGCAGCCTCTGGCTTCATTATGAGTCAGATGTCAAATGGGAAAGACAGTGAGTGGGTCCTGAAACAAGGCTTTGAGTGTTTTCTGCATCTCTGTGAGCAGCCAGGCTTTCTACTGCTTATACTATTAAAGTTGAATATAAAACTGTCATTTAAAAGAAAGTGAACAAAGGATGAGTTTGTGTCCTTTGTAGGGACATGGATGCAGCTGGAAACCATCATTCTCAGCAAACTATCGCAAGAACAGAAAACCAAACACCGCATTTTCTCACTCATAGGTGGGAACTGAACAATGAGATCACTTGGACTCTGAAAGGTGAACATCACACACCGGGGTCTATTTTGGGGGGGGGGAAGGGGGAAGGATTGCATTGGGAGTTATACCTGACGTAAAGGATGAGTTGATGGGTGCTGACGAGTTGATGGGTGCAGCACACCAACATGGCACAAGTATACATATGTAACAAACCTGCACGTTATGCACATGTACCCTAGAACTTAAAGTATAATAATAATAAAAAAAAAAGAAGAAAAAAAAATAAAAGAAAGTGACAGAGCATCTCTTTCCTTCCCCACTGTATTGTGGGTCCATTGACATTTCCACAGAGAAGTCTTCTTTGAAGTCCCCTTTCTGACAAGGTTTCTCTTCCAACTATTTTCTTCTTCTTCAGCTTTGAATTTATTCTTGTTCATACTTATCTCAGTTGTAATTTTTCATTAATCTACAGGATTATTTGATTAGTGCCTTCCTTGCCAACTGAAGAGCAAATTAGAATAAATCAGGGGCTATATTTATTTTTACTAGGGCTGCCATATTTATCACAGACAAACAAGTAAACAAATAAAATAAAAAACTACAGGACACTCAGCTAAATTTGAATTTCAGATAAACATAGAATAATTTTTAGTATAAGAATGTTGTTTATCTAAAATTCAAATTTAACTGGGAATCCTGTATTTTATCCTGCAACATTTTTAGCCACAGTTTACTTTCAGGGCTTATCACAGTATTAAGAACATTGTAAGAGTTCAATTAAAATATCTTGAATGGATGAATGCCAGACTACAGGGAGGAAGGAAAGTATCATAACATTTTAGACAGTTGCAAATACATAAGATTGCATACTAGTATAATTATAATCCATTTCCAAAAACACTTCCTTAAAGTAAGTTTTCAAAAGCCAGGAACAACCCATAGAGCTCATAGACAAAACTTTTACAGAGTAGTAGTCAGTAAAAATGTCATACCACAATTCCACCATCAACATATTTTCGATTCTCCTGATATCTATACAGAAAAGGTAACAAAAATCATATACACATCACATAATTAACTAAAAACCACATTTGAACCAAAAAGACTCTCCTCATTTTTTACAGTGTTGACTGAAATACAGCAGGCGAAACTCACAAAATATGTAGTTGTAAACAGAAACATTCACTAGAGATAAAGGGGTGTAGAAATAGCCAGGAAAACTGGCAAATAACCCTCATAAGATTTTGAGTGTACCTCAGATATTGTTCTTTGTCATCATTATTATAACTGTTTGACCTAATTGCTGTCTATAAATTAAAAAGCAGATTATTGTCTTCTCAGCCCCTTTTCATGTTTCTCTTTTCTTTCATTAATTTCAACAAATATTGAATGTCTATTGCATGTAAGACAATGTCTAAAACAAAATAAAAATCTGTGTAAATGTGAAAAAAAATACGGTACTGACCTAGTTTTCTGTTGTACCACAGCAATGATCAAACGTTTTCATACAAAAGAATTGATGCATATGTTTTATATAAAAATGAATGCATATAGGGCCGGGCGTGGTGGCTCACGCCTGTAATCCCAGCACTTTGGGAGGCCAAGGCGGGCGGATTACGAGTTCAAGAGATCAAGACCATCCTGGCCAACATGGTAAAACCTCGTCTCTACCAAAAATACAAAAAATCAGCTGGGCGTGGTGGTGCGTGCCTGCAGTCCCAGCTACTCGGGAGGCTGAGGCAGGAAAATCGCTTGAACCCAGGAAGTGGAGGTTGCCGTGAGCCGAGATCACACCACTGCACTCCAGCCTGGCAACAGAGCGAGACTCCGTCGCAAAAAAAAAAAAAAAAAAAAAAAAAAAAAGAATGCATATAAAAGAGTGCCTGTGTCCTACCCCTGCTGCCTCTGTCCTGTGTAACTCCAAGCAATGATCATTCCTCTTCCCCCTTCCCCTCATTGCTACATCAGGTTGTGCTTGTGTGCAAAATTTGATTGCATCTGATCACTTACACATCTTCCAATTATGGCAATGACTTGAGAGCGGGTCCATGACAGAGTCCAGAACCCATCCTATGTGATAGGATGTCAGCATTAACTAATTTCTTCACTCCTCTGTGGCTGACCTCACATGCCTCCCCTTGGGGAGTCTAAATGGCACAACTCTATGTGTGCCACTATGTCAATACATATCAAAGGGTACACACCACTTACATAAACAATTTCCCTTGTAGAAATTCATCTTCAGAATGTAGTGAAGAATGTTCATAAGCATCTGGTTATAAGGACTGCCATCCTGATAATTCTCTTTTGTCACTTCTGGGCCTGAATTTGGGAAGAGAGACCAAATGAGACACAAACCCATGAAGGGGCAGAGGGAAATGTGGTTGTCAGCACACACACACATACACACACACACACTCTCTCACACAAACTGAGACATTTATCACGTTGTGTTGTATTTCTCCTAAGACAGCTTGCTGGACTCAAGGAAGACACATTCAACTCACTAGTGCAAATAGCCACAGGAACTGTGCCTGTAACTGTGCCCTTCAGCAGTGCACAGACTCTGAAAAGATGCCATCCACACAATATAGATAAGGAAATATCAGGACAGTCTGAATAACATGAGGTTGTGAAAATTGATTATGTCACATCCATAGGATGGAATTCCAGAAGGCAATGAAAACGAGTTATAATGAAAGTAATGATGAGACATGACTTCTTGTGTACCAAATTAATGATTCTCATTATTTCTAATGTGTGGAGAAACAGGTACTTTCACACTGTGATACAGGTCATATAAATTAGTAATAGTATTTTGAATTCATTATTAATATAAAATGTTACAGTTCAAAGGGCTTTAAAATGACTCAGGAACTTATTATAAATAAATGCTTACAAACATATTTGCATATACATGAGCATGGCGTTAAGTACATTATTTTTGGTCATAGAAATGGTAAGGGAACTAAATTTTCATTGCTGTAATACTAGTGAAATAAATTTGAGGGCATCCACACAATGAAATACACAGTCCAAAAAAAAAAAAAAAAGTGAGATTTTGTGTTTAAGTATTTTAAAGTATACTTCCATGCAAAAATGGTTATAATAAGGGCAAACTTGGGTTACGAAGATGATAAAAGATCGGCATCCATTTTAGCTTACCCAGTTCTCCAGCTATTTATCCATATGACATAGTTTTCTCTTCCACATAGTAAAAGGCTCCATTTTTTAAATGGAGGCCGTCAGTATTCCTACACACTGGGAATGCCCAACGTTCCACTCAGACTTCTAGAAAATTCTGTAGGGCGGGTTTGGGCCACAACTCCTCCCTCACACTTTCCTACTGTGATGCTCAAGCTGCAGTTCAGGCTTCAGTCACGAGGGGGCACTATCATACCACCATTGTCAAACTTCACAGCCGTGTTTGCATGGAGCAAAAAAAATTCCTCACTTAAAACCTAGCGTATGAATTTACATACAGAATGGCTCTAATTCTGTCAGAATAAAATTGGTAAGTGTAAAAGATGACAGTAAAATCCTCTACTCTGCGGCATCCATAAGATGAAACATGAGATACCTCTAGTGCACACTGGCAGCCCATGGCAGGCAGAATTATTGTAATTTGGTGTATTTTTGAAAGTTTAGTGACTATGTACATTGCATTTTATGTGAATTATCTGTTCATATCTTTTGATGATTTCTCTCCTCATTATTAAGACCTCTTCCATATCAAGGATATTATGTATTAACCATTCTAAATCCTAAATAAATATAGATAGCAAATAAACATATGAACTAGTGAAAGACTATACAATTTCTGTGTTTAAAAGCAATACAACAGAATTGAACACAAATGAGCAATCATATCAATAACAGTAAATTGGCTTAACTCATCTATTAAAAGAAAAGTATTTCAGATTACCTATTGAAGCAAAATCCAAAGCTATGCTTTTCCCAGTGATACACGTAAAACAAATGTATTCATAGAGGTTAAAAATGTAAGGATAAATATACACTAGGCAGTTGACAATATAAAGAAAGTAAGGGTTACAATCTTGATAATTAAGAGAAAAAAACTGAGACCAAAATGGATTTAAAGAGACAAAAAACCACAGTTGATAAAGCCAAAGGCTACAATTCACAAGGAAGATGGGAGCTATTGATACTTACATATGCAGTCATGTGGTAAAAATATTGATAGAACAAAAACTACAGTAGTGCAAAGAGAAGTAGGAAGAAGCACACCATTTAATAATAGATGATTCTACCACATTTCCTGTTATCCAAAAACATTCAGGTGGAGAAAAATTTAGTAACTGTAGAGAAGACTTAAGCAACATAATTCCAAGGGTAGATCTTACAGATACGCTTATTCTAAACTGTGAAGCCTAATATTAGGTAACACACCTACTTTTCATATAAACATGAATCATTCATGAATATTGATTCTATCTGAGGCTGTTAAACAAAACTTGCGCCCAAATGGAAATAGATTAAAATTGCAGAATTTGGTGCATATAATCATAATGAACACAGAGCATGTATGAATTTATCTAGAGTAGCTATCAGAGACTATTTTAAAGCATTAAATACCGATATCAATAAAAATGAAAATAAATGAGTTAAACATTCAATTCAGAAAGCCTGATAAAGAACCACAATGTAAACTAAAAGAATGCAGACAAAAAGAATAGTTAATGGTAAAATTAGAAGTGAATGTAAAGAAATAACATCTCAGCAGAGTTGGGATGAGAAGGAAGCAAACATTGGTGCTGTGAATAATGTGTCAAAAACTGTGCTGGGATCTGGAGGAGAGTTTCCCCTTGAATTCCTCACAATGCTCTCTTGAGTATAAGAATCAAGTTTGTGTGTGTGTGTGTACATATAGACATACGATGTTAAATTAACTAGTTGGAGGACAAGAACACCTATAGTATTAATGTGTGTGTGTGGTTGTATGAAGACAAATATGCAAAAAAATATATATTTTGTCTAGGGATGTTCTCATATATAGTAAAGTAATAAAAAAAATGTGGAGTAAATACTGCATTCTGGATATTGATCATCTCTAGCAGGGAAGAAAGGGCCATGGAGGAGTAAAGTTTTTCTTAACCTGGATTAATTTTATAGTTATCTATACACTTTATCTGAAATATTTCATAAGTAGCAGAGGTTTTAGGGGATATAGTGTTTTTTTTCATAAGTCTAATCCATACTCAGCAAAGGCTTAATATTGAGCCAAGTGGAGAAGTTAAAAATATCAGTCCCATCATAGACTGGGCGCAGTGGCTCACGCCTGTAATTCCAGCACTTAGGGAGGCCGAGGCAGGTGGATCACTTGAAGCCAGGAGTTCGAGACCACCAGCCTGGCCAATACAGCAATCCCATCTGTACTAAAAATACAAAAAAAAAAAAAAATTAGCTGAGTGGTCAATATGTTACATATATGCCATTTCCAATTAGATACATTGTTTAAGAATTGAGGCTGGATCAACGGGTAAAGGGTTCATTGGGAAGCAAATTTGGGGCAAGGCATGGTGGCTCCTGCCTGTGATCACAGAACTTTGGGAGGCCGAGGTGGGAGGATTCCTAGACGTTGGGAGTTCAAGATGAGCCTGAACAACATAGTGAGATCCCATCTCTACAAAAAAAATTTTTTTTAATTAGGCAGGAGTCGTGGCACATGGCTGTAGTCCCAGCTACTCAGGATGTCAGGTGTCTCACACCTGTAATCCCAGCTACTTGGGAGGCTAAGGCAGAAGAATCGACTGAACCCGGGAGCAGAAGCTGCTGTGATCCAAGATCACGCCACTGCACTCTAGCCTGCGTGACACGGCAAGACTCTGTGTCAAAAAAAAAAAAAAATCAATCCCATCATGGTGGAAATTAACATTGGGCTATGTTCTTTGGGATTTTTTTGTGTATACATGTATGCACATGAACTGTACATGCACTACATATGCAACTCATATAATAATTAATATACCATATATATAGTTTAGTACCCTGTCTTTTTTGTTATTTTAGTTTTCCTTTTACCTTAAGTACTAACATGTGGATGAGGCATTCTGGTTAAATTACAAGGTAAAAGACATGATACAACTTTGCTTTTTTTTGAAGGTTCTTGCTCTGTCACCCAGGCTGTAGTACAGTGGTGTGATCACAGCTCACTGTAGACTTGACCTCCTAGGCCCAAGCAGTCCTCCCACCTCAGCATCCTGAGTAGCTGGGACTACAGCCATGTGCCACCACTCCTGCCTAATTTTTAATTTTTTTTGTAGAGATGGGATCTCACTAGGTTGCTCAGGCTCATCTTGAACTCCCAGGCTCAAGGAATCTTCCCACCTTGACCTCCTAAAGTTCTGTGATCAGAGGCAGGAACCACCATGCCTTGCCCCAAATTTGCTTCCCAATGAACCCTTTACCAGTTGATCCAGCCTCAATTCTTAAACAATGCATCTGATTGGAAATGGTATACATGTAACATATTGAATAATATTATATGTTTGGGTCTGCTCCTGAGATTTCTATAGACTTCCTTTAATCTATATATCAAACACTCTGTCCAACAGTTATTTCATTATAGGTTCATGAAACATAATACCTGGCCAAGTATTCCTACTCCTATTATTCACCCTTTTGATAGGTGAAATGAATAATAATAATAAAATATGCTAACAATTATAGGGTATATAGTATTAATAGATAAATTGCTTACTATAGATCACACAACCAAAAAGTGATGGTTCCCAGGGTCAAATTCAGAAACTTCTCGCCCCAAAGCCCACACCTCTAATCACTGTTTCTACACTGAGTGCTCCTCTGTGTTTGGGCTGAGGCCAACAAAGGGAAGGGACTTTCTCAAAGACCTGTGGTCAGTTGAGGGGTTTTGCAGCCAGGGCACAAGGTTAATGATTCTCATCTTCAGTCCAGCTGGTCCATTAATATTCCTGGCTCTTCTGTACTATTTCTTCTTGGGGCCCAATAAGAATTTCAGAGGGATCATGGTGGATGGGAGGCAAGACTAGATTGCAGCTCCCACGCGGAAAGGCAGAGCAGTGTATGGAGACTCGCATCGTGTACTTTTGCTCCAGAACTACTGCAGAAATAAACTAGGAAAGCTGAGAGAACCCACAGACCTTCTGAAAGAAGGAGATTTTTCCTGCAGGACCCAGGAGACACTCCACATACTGTGAGTGCCCAAGCTGTGGAAGTGGAAAAGGGGGATCATCTACCCCTGAACACACACCCTCACTGGGGAACCTGAACGTCTAGATCATGGAAGAAGATTCTGACCTCACCTGGAGCTGAGTCAATTCAGAGAGCCTAGCGAAATACAGGGGTAGAGGAAGCAGGAGGAAAAACCCTGTGGGCTCCCTGGGTCCCCTAGGAAGCCATTTCTGCCTTGTCTCACAGAAGTCCTTGGGGAGGGCTACCAGAGCTACTGGGGAAAGACCACAGGGAGAAGGAAACCTCCAGTTGAACTCTGTAACAATTCGAACTGAATGTGAAGTCTCCTGGCCAGAATTCAGGGGAGGGCATGAATCTGGTGTGCAGACGCCACAGGCAGGGAAGCAACTAGTAGCCTGGGGCAAGTTCTCAGCCCTGCTCACCCAATGCCTGGAAACACAACTCGGTGCTGTTGGGGGGACTATGGTGGGAGTGAGACCAGCCTCTTGGGTTGCATGGGAGCTGGGTGAGGCCTGTGACTGTCAGCTTTCCCCTACTTCCCTGACAACCTGCATGACACAGCAGAGGCAGCCATAATCCTCCTGGGAATTTAACTCCATTGACCTAGGAACCACATTCCCATCCCCCACAGCAGCTGCAGCAAGACCTGCCCAAGGAGAGTCTGAGCTCAGACATGCCTAGCCCTGCCCCCACTTGATGGTCTTTCCCTACCCACACTGGTAGCTGAAGACAAAGGGCATATATTCTTGGGAGTTCTAGGGACCCACCCACCACCTGATCCTCCCTATACTACCACAGCTGATGCTCTCTTCAAAGCGCCACCTCCTGGCAGAAGGCCAACCAGCAAAAAATATTGCAATAAACAACCAAAACCAAGGACCCTCACAGAATCCGTTTTAGCCCCCTGCCACCTCCACTGGAGCAGGTGCTGGTATCCACAGCTGAGAGACCTGCAGATGGTTCACATCACAGGACTCTGCAGACAACCCCCAGTTCCAGCCTGAGCCTGGTAGACCTGCTAGGTGGCTAGATGCAGAAGAGAGATAACAATCACTACAGCTCAGCTCTCAGGAAGCCATATCCCTAGGAAAAGGCGGAGAGTACTACATCAAGAGAACACTCCATGGGACGAAAGAATCTGAACAGCAGCCTTGAGCCCTAGACCTTCCCTCTGACAGAGCCTACCTAAATGAGAAGGAACCAGAAAAACAATTCTAGTAATATGACAAAATAAGGTTCTTTAACAACCCCCAAAAATCACACTAGCTCACCAGCAATGGATCCATACGAAGAAGAAATCCCTGATTTACCTGAAAAAGGATTCAGAAGGTCAGTTATTAAGCTAATCAAAGAGGCACCAGAGAAAGGTGAAGTCCAATTTAAGGAAATAAAAAAAGTGATACAAGAAACGAGGGGAGAAATCTTCAGTGAAACAGATAGCATAAATAAAAAACAATCAAAAGGAAATTATTTCAGGAAATAATAGACGTACTTACAGAAATGCAAAATGCTCTAAAAATTCTCAGTACTAGAATTGAACAAGCAGAAGAAAGAACTTCAGAATGCAAAGACAAGGCTTTCGAATTAACCCAATCCAACAAAAACAAAGAAAAAATAATAAAAAAATGAACAAAGTCTCCAAGAAGTCTGGGATTATGTTAAACGACTAAATCTAAGAATAATCCATGTTCCTGAGGAAGAAGAGAAACCTAAAAGTTTGGAAAACATATTTGGGGGAATAATTGAGGAAAACTTCCCAAGTCTTGCTAGACTTAGACATCCAAATACAAGAAGCTCAAATAACACCTAGGAAATTCATTGCAAAAAGATCATCGCCTAGGCACATTGGCCTCATGTCACCTAAAGTTAAGATGAAGGAAAGACTCTTAAGAGCTGTGAGGTAAAAGCGTCAGGTAACCTATAAAGGAAAACCTATCAGATTAACTGCAGATTTCTCAGCAGAAACCCTACAAACTAGGAGGGATTAGGGTCCTATCTTCAGCCTCCTTAAACAAAACAATTATCAGCCAAGAATTTTGTATCTGGTGAAACTAAGCTTCATAAATGAAAGAAAGATACAGTCTTTTTCAGATGAACAAATGCTGAGGGAATTTGACACTACCAAGCCAGCACTACAAGAAATATTAAAAGGAGCTCTCAATCTTGAAACAAATCCTGGAAACACATCAAAACAGAACCTCTTTAAAGCATAAATCTCACAGGACCTATAAAACAAAAATACAATTTAAAAAAACACAAGGTATACAGGAAAAAAATAGCATGATGAATGGAATAGTACCTCACATCTCAATACTAATCTTGAATATAAATGGCCTAACTGTTTCACTTAAAAGATACAGAATTGCAGAATGGATAAGAATTCACCAACGAACAATCTGCTGCCTTCAAGAGACCAACCTAACACATAAGGACTCACATAAACTTAAGGTAAAGGAGTGGAAAAAAACATTCCATGCAAATGGACACCAAAAGTGAGCAGGAGTAGCTACTCTTATATCAGAAAAAAAAAAAAAAAAAAAAAAACTCTAAAGTAACAGCAGTTACAAAAGACAAAGAGGGACAATATGTAACTATAAAAGGCCTTGCCCAACAGGGAACTATCACAATCCTAAGGATATATGCGCCTAACACCGGAGCTCCCAAATTTATAAAACAATTACTACTACACCTAAGAAATGAGATAGACAGCAACACAATAATAGTGGGGGACTTCAATACTCCATTGATAGCATTAGACAGGTCATCAAGACAGAAAGTCAACAAACAATGGATTGAAACTATACCCGAGAACAAATGAATTTAACATATATTTACAGAACATTCCATTTAACAACCACAGAATATACATTCTATTTAACAGAGAATTTGAAACTACCAAGCCAGCACTACAAGAAATGCTAAAAGGAGCTCTAAATCTTGAAACAAATCTTGGAAACACATCAAAACGAACCTCTTTAAAGCATAAATCTCACAGGACCTACAAAACGAAAATACAATTTAAAAAAACAAAAGGTAGATCAAGATAAACTCCAAGATAGACCATATGATAGGCCACAAAACGAGTCTCAATAAATTTAAGAAAATTGAAATTATATCAAGCACTCTCTCAGACCACAGTGGAATAAAGCTGAAAATCAACTCCAAAAGGAACCTTCAAAACCAGCAAATACATGGAAATTAAATAACCTGCTCCCGAATGACCATTGGGTCAAAAATGAAATCAAGATGGAAATTTAAAAATTCTTCAAACTGAACAACAATAGTGACAGCCTATCAAAACCTCTGGGATACAGCAGAGGTGATGCTAAGAGTAAAGTTCATAGCCCTAAACACCTATGTCAAAAAGTCTAAAAGAGCAAAAACAGACAATCTAAGGTCACGCCTCCAGGAATCAGAGAAACAAGAACAAATCAACCTCAAACCCAGCAGAAGAAAGGAAACAACCAAGATAAGTGCAGAACTAAATAAAATTAAAACTAAGAAAAACAATACAAAAGATAAATGAAACAGAAAGCTGGTTCTTTGAAAAGATAAATAAAATTGATACACCATTAGCAAGATTAACCAAGAAAAGAAGAGAGAAAATCCAAATAAGCTCAATTAGAAACAAAACAGGAGATATTACAACTGACACCACAGAAATATAAAAGATAATTAATTGAAGGCTAATATGAACACCTTTACAGAAATAAACTAGATAACCAAGGGGAGATGGATAAATTCCTGGAAATATACAACCCTCCTAGATTAAACTAGGAAGATATAGAATCTCTGAATAGACCAATAACAAGCAGCGAGATTGAAACTGTAATGTAAAAATTGCCAACAAAAAAAGTCCAGGACCAGATGGATTCATAGCTGAATTCTATCAGACATTCAAAGAAGAATTGCTACCAATCCTATTGACACTATTCTAAAAAACAGAGGAAGAGGGAATCCTCCCTAAACCATTCTGTAAAGCCAGTATCACCTTAATACCAATACCAGGGAAGGACATAACAAAAAAGAAAACTACAGACAAATATCCCTGATGAACACAGATGTAAATATCCTTGGCCAGGCGTGATGGCTCATGCCTGTAATCCCAGCACTTTGGGAGGCCAAGGCAGGTGGATCACTTGAGGTCAGGTGTTTGAGACCAGCCTGGCGTACATGGTGAAACTCCGTCTCTACTAAAAATACAAAAAGTAGCCAGGTGTGGTGGCACGCACTTGTAATCCCAGCTACTTGGGAGGCTGATATGGGCTCGCTTGAACCTGGGAGGTGGCGGAGGCTGGAGTGAGCCAAGATCACACCACTGCATTCTAGCCTGGGCAACAGAGTGAGACTCCATCTCAAAAAAAAAAAGAAAAGAAAAGGAAAAAAATCATCACCAAAATACTAGTGAACTGAATCCAACAACATATCAAAAAGAAAATCCACCATGATCAAGTAGGTTTCATACCAGGGATGCAGGGATGGTTTAACATACACAAGTCATAAATGTGATATACCACATAAACAAATTTAAAAACAAAAATCACATGACCATCTCAACAGACACAGAAAAAGCATTTGACAAAATCCTACATCCCTTTATGATTAAAAATCTCAGAAAAACTGGCATATACGGGACATAACGCAATGTCATAAAAACAATCTATGACAAACCCACAGCCAGCATAATACTGAATGGGGAAAAGTTGAAAGCATTCCCTCTGAGAACTGGAACAACACAAGGATGTCCACTCTCACCACTCCTATTCAACACAGTAGTAGAAGTCCTAACCAGAGAAATCAGACAAGAGACAGAAATAAAGGGGATCCACATTGGAAAAGAGGAAGTTAAACTGTCGCTGTTTGCTGATATGATTGTATACCTAGAAAACCCTGAAGACTCCTCCAAAAAGCTCCTAGGACTGATAAACTAATTCAGCAAAGTTTCCAGATACAAAATTAATATACAGAAATCAGTAGCTCTCCTATACACTAACAGCAACCAAGCTGAGAATCAAATCAAGAACTCAACTCCTTTTTACAATAGCTGCAAAAAAATAAAATAAAATACTTAGGAATACACCTAATCAAGGAGGTAAAAGACCTCTACAAGGAAAACTACAGAACACTGCTGAAAGAAATCAGAGATGACACAAACAAATGGATACACATCCTATGCTCATGGATGAGTACAATCAATATTGTGAAAATGACCACACTGCCAAAAGCAATCTACAAATTCAATGCAATTCCCATCAAAATACCACCATCATTCTTCACAGAACTAGCGAAAACAATGCTAAAATTAACATGGAACCAAAAAAGAGCCTGTATAGCCAAAGCAAGACTAGGCAAAAAGAACAAATCTGGAGGCATCACATTACCTTATTTCAAACTATACTATAAGGCCATAGTCACCAAAACAGCATGGTACTGGTATAAAAATAGGTACATAGACTAATATAACAGAATAGAGAACCCAGAAACAAAGCCAAATACTTAGAGCCAACTGATCTTCGACAAAGCAAACAAAAACATCAAGTAGGGAAAGGACACCCTATTCAACAAATGGTGGTGGGATAATTGGCAAGCCACATGTAGAACAATGAAACTGGATCCTCATCTCTCATCTTATAAAAAATCAACTAGAGATGGATCAAGAACTTAAATCTAAGGCTTGAAACTATAAAAATTCTAGAAGATAACATCAGAAAAACCATTCTAGGTATTGGCTTAGGCAAGGATTTCATGGTAAGAAACCAAAAGCAAATGCAATGAAAACAAAGATAAATTGCTGGGACTTAATTAAACTAAAGAGCTTTTGCATGGCAAAAGGAACAGTCAGCAGAGTAAACAGACAACTCACAGAGTGGGAGAAAATCTTCACAATCCATACATCTGATAAAGGACTAATATCCACAGCTTACAACAAACTCAAACAAATAAACAAGAAAAAAAAACAAACAAACCCATCAAAAAGTGGGCCAAGGACATGAATAGACAATACTCAAAAGAAAATATACAAATGGCCAACAAACATGAAGAAAAGCTCAACATCACTGATCATCAGGGAAATACAAATAAAAACCACAATGGAATATCACCATACTCCTGCAAGAATAGCCATAATCAAAAAATTAAAAAAAAAAAATAGACGTTGGTAGAGATGCAGTGAAAAGGAAACCCTTCTACACTGCTGGTAGGAATGTAAACTAGTACAACCACTATGGAAAACAGTGTGGAGATTCCTTAAAGAACCAAAAGTAGAACTACCATTTGATCCAGCAATCCCACTACTGGGTATCCACCCAGAGAAAAAGAAGTCATTATACAAAAAAGATACTTGTACCCACACATTTATAGCAGCACAATTTGCGATTGCAAAAATGTGGAAGCAACCCAAATGCCCATCAATCAATGAGTAGACAAGGAAACTGTGGTATATATCTATATATGTGATGGAATACTACTCAGCCATAAAAAGGAATGAATTAATGGCATTTCCAGCAACCTGTATGGGATTGGAGATTATTATTGTTAGTGAAGTAACTCAGGAATGTAAAACCAAACATTGTATGTTCTCACTCATAAGTGGCAGCTAAGATAGGAGGATGCAAAGAATGACACAATGGAATTTGGGGACTCAGGGGGAAAGGGTAGGAAGGAAGTGAGGGATAAAAGTCTACAGGTTGGGTTCAGTGTATACTGCTCAGGTGATAGGTGCACCAAAATCTCACAAAATACCACTAAAGAACTTACTCATGTAACCAAATACCACCTGTTCCCCAAAAACGTGGAAATTTAAAAAAAAGTAAATAACTAGTATTGTACAAATACAAAAGAAATGAAAAGGAAAATAAAATAAAATAACAAAAATGAAAGAAATTCCTTTACCCATGTCACCCTAGAAAGAAAGTAAGAAACCAAAAATCATGTGGAATAAAAAGAATGAAAAGACCTCAGGTCACTTTCTGCAGCTACATTTCCAGATACACTCTGTTTCAAATCTTCTATTTTATTACACGTAGGTATTTTATCTTGGTACCAGCAATCTTTCTTCTAAGAATCTATCCCAAAAACACAATGAAAAAAGACCAAATGGCATAAACACAAGGCCATTACTGGCAGAACCAATCATAACAGCAGGAGACTAGAAATAAAACAAATGTCCACCAATAAGGGATTTATTGAATAATCTAAGGTACATCTATATCCTAGAATACTATGCAGCAATAAAAAGCAAGGACTCCTTCTCTATACTGCTATGTATTGATCTCTAGAATATATTCTTAAGTGGAAAAAATGAGGTGTAGAAATATGTTTGAGCTGTTGCTGTTTATTATGGGAGACATTAGCCACACATGGCTATTTAAATTTAGGTTGATTAAATTTAGATGAAATTAATAATTCAGTTCTTCAATCACAATCACCACATTCTGAGTGTTCAACAACCACAGGAACCTAGTGGCTACTGTGGTGAACAGTGTAGACATAGACTCTTTTTATCTCTGCAGAAATCGTATTGGACTCCACTGAAGTAGAGTAGCCTACTTTTAAACCATAAAATAGGAGAAAATAATGTATTTGCTTATAATTTTAAAATTAGAAGGGCAAAACAAACATTGATAAAAATGATTATGCATAAAGGGATAGAAGAGCAGCCCAGGATTAAAGACAATCATGTGTATTATCTCAAAATATAACACATATTTAATGGTTTCAAGCACTGAAAAGGATAAGTAATAATGACCAACCCAATAGTAATGGGCAACTCTAGTACCAAGAATGAGACCTGTAAAACATTTCCCACTAGAAAGAACCAGACTCCCTTGGAAAAATGTCTGACTCCAGGTCTGGGGTAGGAATGGTACAAGAGGAGTCTAGACCAAACTAACATACTCAAAACCATGTCAAGAATAAGCTGAGCTAAAGGAGCTTCCATTCACAAAGATAGAAAAATCTGAACATCAATAAAAATACTGCAATAGGTTAAAACACATCAAATACAGAAACATCTGGAATTTATGAAAACACTTTAAAGTAATAATAGAACAGAACAAAACAAAACAAAAGCAACTCATTGCTCCCCTTTGAAGAATCCTAGGAGAACAACCCATTATTTTGAAAAGTAGAAATACAACAAAAGAATTAAACATTCATCTTATTTTCCTATGCATACCATACTAACCTATAGTTGATGAGGGGATGTTTCTTTTATAGAATAATTCAAGCTAATAAATGCCAAAAATAGAATTAGAACATCACCCTGCTACAACTTTTAATGAAATGTGGATTTATACAACAATCTTTAGAGGCTGCAAAATACTTGAGGTATAATGCAGATGGGAATTTTTATAATCAGTAAATCCAACAACTTTTGAACCTAGTGATCAAAGGAGAGACAACTAGATACAATGAGCCTCGTCCTGGTATAATGCTATAGGAATAAACACCACCACATATTAGGTACTTCTGCCAAGAAATCTGAATTGGATCAAGACTCTAAATCTAATACAAATTTAAAGGAAAAGAAGTTGCCAGTGGAATATAATAAACAACACAATAAGGATATAAGTCAGCAAAATCCACAAAGCAAACTCCACAGGGCAAAATATCTTAAGCAAATAAATTGGAATGTGTGATGGTTAATTTTATGTGTCAACTTGACTGAGCAACAAAGGGCCCAGATGTTTTGTCAAACATTATTCTGGGCTGGGCACGGTGGCTCATGCCTGTAATCCCAGCACTTTGAAAGGCCGAGGTAGGCAGATCACTTAAGGCCAGGAGTTCAAGACCAGCCGGGCCAACAGCAAAACCCTGTCTCTACTAAAAACACAAAAATTATCCAGGTGTGGTGGCACACGCCTGTAATCCCAGCTACTGAGGTGGCTGAGGCAGGAGAATTGCTTGAACCTGGGAGGTGGAGGTTGCAGTGAGCTGAGATGGTGCCACTGCACTCCAGCCTGGGCAACAGAGTGAGATCTTGTCTTAAAAAAAAAAAAAGTTATTCTTGGTGTGTCTTTGATGGTATCTCTGGATGAGATTAACATTCAGATGGGCGAACTGAGTAAAGCAGTTTGCCTTCTCTAATGTGCATGGGCCTCGTCCAATCAATTGAAGATGTGAACAGAACAAAAAGGCTGACCAGGAGGAATTTCTCTGCCTCATTTGCTGAACTGAAACATTGGTCTTTTCCTGCCTTTGGACATGAATTCAAATCACCTTTTCTTGTGTTTCTAGCCAGTAGCCTTTTGGCCTGGAATTTACAACATTAACTCTCCTGATTCTCAGACCTTCAGTTTTGAATAGGAACTATACCATAGGCTCTCCTGGAAATCAAGTTTGCCTACTGCAGATGTTGACAAACCTCAGCCTTCATAATTACATGAGCCAATTACTTATAATAAATCTTTATCACTATGGCTCAACTTATAATTTTTCACCATTATGGTGGTACAAAAGTGATATGTATCCAGTAGAAACTGTGCTTTGAGTACTCATACAACTGTTTTTCACTTTCTGTATAGTATTCAATAAATTACACAAGATATTCAATATTTTGTTATAAAATAGACTTTGTATTGAATGATTTTGCCCAGGTGTAGGCTAATGTAAGGGTTCTGAGTGTGTTTAAGGCAAATTAGGTTAAGCTGTGATGTTCAGTAGGTTAGGTGTATTAAGTGCATTTTTGACTTATGATATTTTCAACTTAGGATAGGTTTATTGGAATGTAACTCCGTAATAAGGACCCTCTGTGTGTATATGTGTGTGTACATATGTGTGTGTGTTTGTGTGTGTGTATACACATACAGGCATATCTCATTTTACTGTACTTTGCTTTATTGCACTTCACAGATATTTCATGTTTTTTTACAAACAAGTTTTGTGGCAACCTTGCATCAAGTGTGTCTATTAGCACCATTTTTCCAATAGCATGTGTTCACTTTGTGTCTCTGTCATATTTTGGTAATACTCACAATATTTCAAACTTTTTCATTATTATTGTAATAGCTGTTGTGGTGATCTTTGAACAGTGGTCCTTGATGTTACTGTTGTAATTGTTTTGGGGCAGGCACTACAAACTACACCCATCTAAGATGACTAACTTAATTGATACATGTATGTGCTCTGACTGCTTCACTGACTTGCTGTTTCTTGGTCTCTCTCCCTGTCCTCAGGCCTCCCTATTCCCTGAGACACAACAATATTGCAATTAGGCTATTATATTAACCCTACAATGGCTTTGAATGTTCAGGTGAAAGGACGAGTCCCATGTCTATCACTTTAAATCAAAAGCTAGCAATGATTACACTGAGTGAGCAAGGCATGTCAAAAGTCGAGACAGGCCAAAAGCTAGGCCCCTTGCACCAAACAGCCAGGTTGTGAACACAAAGTAAATGTTTTTCAAGGAGATTAAAAGTTCTCCTCTAGTGAACACATGAATGAAAAGAATGCAAAACAGCCTTATTGCTGATAAGGAGAAAGTTTTAGTGACCTGGATAGAAGATCAAATCAGCCACAACATTCCCTTAAGCCAAAGCCTAATCCAGAGCAAGGCTCTAACTCTATTCAATTCTATGAAGGCTAAGAAACATGAGGAAGCAGCAGAAGAAAAGTGTAGCCAGAAGAAAAGTTGGAGCTAGCAAAGGTTGGTTCTTGAGGTTTAAGGAAAGAACCCATCTCCACAACATGAAAGTGCAAGGTGAAGTAGCATGTGCTCATGTAGAAGCTACAGCAAATTATCCAGAGACAATTAGGTAAAATAATTGATGAGGGTTGCTATACTAAACAAAGTATTTTCAATGTAGAGAAAACAGTTTTATAGTGGAAGAAGATGCCATGTACAACTTTCATAGCTAGAAAGTAGAAAACAATGCCTGGCTTCAAGGCTTCAAGGACAGACTGACTCTTTTTTTTAGGGGCTAATAAAGCTGGTGACTTAAAATTGAAGTCAATGTTCTGAATATCCTAGGGCCCTTAAAAATTGTGCTAAATATACTCTGCTTGCGTTCTAGAAATAAAACAACAAGCCTAAATGACAGCACCCCTGTTTACAGCATGGTTTACTGAATACTTTAAGGCCACTATTGAGGCCTACTGCTCAGTGATTCCTCTGGTGGACCCAGGCAAAGTAAATGGAAAAATCTTCTAGAAAGAATTCATCATTTTACATGACTTTGTGAACATTGTGATTCAGAGGAAGAGGTCAAAATATCAACATTAAAAAGAATTTGGAAGAAGTTGATTCCAATCCTCATGGATGACTTTGAGGGGTTCAAGACCTCAGTGGAAGAATAACTGCAGATGTGATGGAAACAGCAAAAGATCCAGAATTAAAGTGGAGCCTGAAGATGTGATGGAATTGCTGCAATCTCATGATCAAACTTGAACAGATAAGGAGTTTTTTCTTCTGGATGAGTAAAGAAAGTGGTTGCTTGAGATGGAATCTACTTCTCGTGAATATGCAGTGAACATCATTCAAATGACAACAAAAGGTTTAGAATATTACATAAACTTGATAAAGCAGTGGCAGGGTTTGAGAAGATTGACTTTAATTTTGAAATAACTTCAACTCTGGGTAAAATGCTATCAAATAGTATCACATGCTTACGGAAAAATCTTTTGTGAAAGGAAGAGTCAATGGATGCAGCAAACTTCATCGTTGTCTTATCTTAAGAAATTATTAGAACTATGCCAACTTTCAGCAACCACCACTCTGATCTGTTAGCCATCAACGGCATCAAGGCCCTCCACCAACAAAAAGATAATGATTCACTGAAGGCTCAGATGATTGTTAGCAGTTTTTAGCAATAAAGTATTTTTAAATTAAGGTAAGTACACTATTTTTATAGACATAATGCTATTGCATATTTAATAGACTACAGTAGTATAAACGTAACTTTTTTTTTTTTTTTTTTTTTTTTTGAGACGGAGTCTCGCTCTGTCGCCCAGGCTGGAGTGCAGTGGCCGGATCTCAGCTCACTGCAAGCTCCGCCTCCCGGGTTCACGCCATTCTCCTGCCTCAGCCTCCCGAGTAGCTGGGACTACAGGCGCCCGCCAGGTCGCCCGGCTAGTTTTTTGTATTTTTAGTAGAGACGGGGTTTCACCATGTTAGCCAGGATGGTCTCGATCTCCTGACCTCGTGATCCGCCCGTCTCGGCCTCCCAAAGTGCTGGGATTACAGGCTTGAGCCACCGCGCCCGGCCAAACGTAACTTTTATATGCAGTGGGAAACCATAAAATTCATGTGACTTGCTTAATATGGTATTTGCTTTATTGCAATGGTCTACAACTGAACCTGTAATATCTCTGCAATGTCTCTCTGTGTGTGTGTATATATAAATATATACACATATATACATACATATATACGAGTGTATGTGTGTATGTATACATACACACATACACACACATATACATGTATATATACACATATATATATGAGTGGTTCTGTTTTGTTGGAGAACTCTGACTAAGGTAGAAGGTTGAAAAAAAGGATAGACCTTCTTTGAATTAAAAGGGACTTAACACTTTGGAGAAATTACAATTAAAACCAGGAGGAGAACCTCACCAGAACAACAAAAGTGGAAAAGATGGAAAATATCAAGTGTTGGTGAGGATATGGATTAAGTGAAACTCTCACACACTGCTGGTGGGAATATAGATTGAAAAAAAAGACGCTGTAAAAACTGCTTGGTGGTATCTATGGAGCCACACACAGACATACCCTATGACTCATGAGTGCTATTTTTTGGTATACGCCCAAGAGAGATGAAAATATATGTCCATCTATTTGATACAAACAAAAATGTTCATATGATCATTACTCATGATAAGTCAAAAACTGGAAAATACCCAAGTTTTTATAACAGGTAACTATATTGTGAAATATCCAAACAATATAATACCTTACAGCAACGAGAATGAATAATCTACAACTACAAACAGCAATACACGTTAATCTCACACACATTATGTTGACTGAAGGGAGCCAGACACAAGAGAGTGCATGCTGTATGATTCCAGTAATATTTCTTCTAACCTCCTGATAAAGTTTGAGGAAGGAGAATATCAACAACCCATTTCTTTTTCTTTTAAGTTACTTAGTGTCCTCTTATGTTATGTAGCGTAACCTCAGAGAAGCAAAGCAAGTTTCTTCTAAGCCCTTTAGAAGTGAACGACTGCATATAAGATCAAAGGCTAATACTATGTCTGGTGGACAGACCACTGTGTGTGAGTGATTCAGACAGGAATCATACATGGATGCTCTTAGTCTGCACAAAATCCCACAGTGGTCAATGAGTCACCATGGTAACCATGCTGGCCAAGGAAAGGTGGAAAAAAAGCAAAGAATAATCACTCTGATCTGGTTCATAAAATGTGCAAAGAATTGAAAGAGACTGACATGACCACATTAACACTCCTTAAGTGTTCCTAACAATAGATACTCATCACAACTTCAGTGATATAAACATATATATATGTGCCTGTACATACACTGATATATCCACATGCTCTCTCCCTCTCTCTCACCACCAAAGAACTCATGATTCATCAGGTGAGGAAGAAAAACACAATTCAACTGATTCAATTCTAACCACAAATACAAAATTGGAAGTACTATAACTATTCTTTTATAGATTGATCTTTCTAGAGTTGACCTGTAGATTATCTCTAGGCCTTTTCTTCCCTTCTTGAGTTGGATGACTCAGTTTTGTTATGATGGCTGTTCTCCCCAAAATGATCTATGCTTTCAATGGAATCCCAGTCAAAATACTAGCATAAATTGTTTTCTAGAAATTAACAAGCTGATATTAAAATTCATGTGGAATTCCCTCAATTTTTGTTTTTCTGATTTAAAGTCTTTAAAAAAATGTAAAATGAGGCTAAAGCTGATAGACTGCAAGGAGAAATATTAATACATGAATCAAACTGCTAGAAACACCTTCTAACCAACTGCATAGTTCAACCCCCAACTGGGAGATACATGGGAATGACTTATACAGTCAGAAAAAAATTTGTATTTATTACAAGTGCATATTAAGATCAAGTTCTTTCTTCAGTGTGGGTAATTCATTGCTTTCAAAGCAGGCATCACTTAGATGGGTATCAAGGTCTACTTCAAAGCATGCAGCTGCTGATGAAAGGAAATTCCCCCTGCTAACCGTCTTCCCCAGTGATGAGATGAAAGTAGCTTCTTTACTTTTAGGCTATTTTGTGAACCTCACAGGAGCTATTCCACCACATGCTTTTGTTCAGATCTATGAACTCACCATAAGCAGGTGTCATGTCCCACCAGGGATGTAAGTGCTGGTGGTCTCCTAGGATTGTTGCCCTTTAAGTCAGGCGTAGAAGCTTTGGCAGCCATCATGACCCAAATCCTCAGAATCTGCCTCTTTCAGACACCTGATAGGAGCTCAGACATCCACATGAAGAGCTGTAAAAGGAGAGAAAGAATCCAGCAATCACTGTGCTTTCTTAGAGTAACTATGTGCCTGGCACCATGCTAGGCACTGGGTTAGTGAACAATGACAATTTATACAATTGGGCAGTGATCATAACAATTAGAAGGGTCATCAGTGGGTTTCTCACTAGGACCTTTTTCTTCTCCTTTCCTCATCTATCTTCTAACAACAAAATTGAAAAAGAATGAGAAGTGACCTCAACTCACACAGGCATTCCTGATTCTGCAATAACCACAGGGCTATGGGCTTGCATTTGTGTTATTACAATCCTGGTTGCAGCAATCCTGTATATGAGCATTCTTTTTTTTTTTTTTCTTGAGACAGAGTCTTGCTTTGTTGCCCAGGCTGGAGTGCAGTGGCACGATCTCAGCTCACTGCAAGCTCCGCCTCCTGGATTCACACCATTCTCCTGCCTCAGCCTCCTGAGTAGCTGGGACTACAGGCACCCACCACCACGCCTGGCTAACTTTTTTCTATTGTTAGTAGAGACGGGGTTTCACTGTGTTAGCCAGGATGGTCTTGATCTCCTGACCTTGTGATCCTCCCGCCTCGGCCTCCCAAAGTGCTGGCATTACAGGCATGAGCCACCGTGCCTGGCCATATGTGAGCATTCTTATCCCCATTTTACAGAGGGGGAAGCTGAGGTCAAAGAGAGTCATTATCAGTCTCATCCTCCCACGTCTGGCCTTTACGTGGAAGGTAGCTACAGGACACCCTGGAGCAATACGCAACACTCACTGGTGTGAGAAACAGCTCTATATCTCTCTCATTGATCCCAGGGCAGTTCAGCCCCCACCATGGGGCACCCACACCCTCAACTGAGTCCCAGACACCTGAAGGTAGGACCTTGCTCTCATAGCCATATTCTTCTAGGTCTTCTGCTCTATTAAAAGATGCAGAAGCCCCATAATAACTTCAGGTTTCCATGGCAACTGTGATGCGTTGACTTGTCCTCTATATCTCACAAGCCTTTGCATAGTTCCTTTGCCTATAGCTGAAAGCAAAATACCTTCACACTTTAAACCACCACCTGCGAAAACATACTCACTAGAGGAACTAGGCTGGGACCCAGGCAATAGGGGGAACTCTGCCCAGTTTGGTAGAAGAAAGCAGGTCCCTGTGGTCAAAAATTTTATTTGTTTAAAAGTGACAGTAGAGGAGTATCACCAGTATTCAGAGACCCAGGAGGTACCCCAGTGCTCTTGGTGATGAACTAGCCCTCTGAGAGTGAACTTGCAAAACTCACACATCATGCTAAGTGGTTAGTCATCTGTGGCGGAAAACTAGAGACTATCTATAATCATATTTATGATTAAAATGATCTAAATGATCTAAAATACCATAAAATGTCATTTAAGGAATCTCAAATTTATTTCATGGAAGCAGGCCTATAATAATATAATCATTTAGTAGGCAGACATCTAGTCAATTCAATAATACATTGGGTTACCCTGGAAAATTTTTATCTTATATTTTTGATACTTTTTCCATGTGGAGAGACATCCATGAAAAAAAAAAAAAAAACACGTAGCCTCTCTACACACTCACTCACTCCTTCTCTATCACAGGAATGACTTAACTGAATGGTAAATCTGAAAGGAGAAATGGGTTGTTCAACCCAGGTCCTCTCCCTTCAAAACTCTAAATAGTAAGCTGCCCTTCTGGGCAATCATTCTGCTCTGTCCTCAGGGATGGGTCTTACAACACGCCTACAGCTCTACTCCCCTTTCTGTGCCTCACTGGCTCCTCAACTCTTTCTACGGTCTTGCTTTACAATGCTTTCGTGTTTAAGAAGCCCCCAAAATACCTTCCTGCTCTTAGTCTGAACTCTAAACCAACTAAAAAAAAAAAATCACAAAAAACTAATAAGCATAATACATTTACCTTATTCCTCATAAAAGTGATATTGGAGAATATGACTTAGATTTACTGTCACATGGGCTTTCTCTGAATGAACCCTAGAACTGGACAGATTAGTCCATCTAGCAGTGCTGCATTGGGACAGTCACAAAGGTCAAGGAGTGCAATGAACAGTTAACCGCATGCTGTCTCCTGAAGGAGCCCTGACTATGTGAACCCAAGGAAAGTAATCTCCTTGCCAAGGGCTATCCCTGTAGCAGGAGAAGTATCTCAGGACACCTTCTTTGAAAAACAGTTCATAAGTGATAGATATCCCTTGTCTCAATAGCATATTCATCAAGCAACCTGCTGAAGATATGATTTTCCATATGGCTTGGGAGTAGCATGTAGTAACAGCCTCTGAATTCCTTAAAATGAGTAATTGCAGTGGAAGCTCCTTTTATGGAGGGGGATTTGAATTAGGTTCTAAATTCCAAAAGCGGGTTGAAAATCATATATTGTGAAATTTTCCCTTGAAAAATCACTTCAAGAAGGAATTGAGGAAATGTTCATAATTCAATACCCACACATAAACTCATATGCAGATTATGGCAAAATTTATAACAAAGTCCTACCAAGGCTTTAAGGCTAACAGAATCTCTACAAATTCCAGTATAATAGATTAGAGAAAAAGAGGGAAAGTTCACCAAATCCACATGTTTTGGATATTCATTTCTACTTAACAAAACGTCCCAAACAATAGCCATTTATTATCTCTCAGGATTTTGTGTGTTCACTAGGCTCCACTGGATGATTTCTGCTCAATGTGGTATCTATCACCAGGGACTGCAATCATCTGAATACAGACAAATGCATCCCGGGACTTCCAAAAAAGCTCACTGACATGGATGACTGATGCTGGCATCTGTTGGCAGCTCAGCGGGGGCTACTGTGTAGAGCACCTTGGTTCAATACAGAGTCTTCCATGGGAAGCATAGAAAGATGAAACACAGTACATCTAGGTAAATCTGAATGTTTTAATGTATATAATTTTGTTTATCTGAAGTTCAAATTCAACTAGTCATACTGTTTCGTTTTGTTTTAAATCTGGAAAGTCTAAGGGGTGACCCTATGAATCCGTAAGTTTAATGACCATCTGACATGATTCTTCCAATGGAAAAGGTCTGGCGAAAACAAGCAGATCAGATTGTCAAAAAAAAAAAAAAAAAAAAAAAAAAGACAAAAGCTGGTAACACCTGGTGTTTGTGGAATAAAGGGGCAATGAACACTTGGATACATGTTGGTGCCAAATTGGTGTACATATTTTTTGAGGCCCACATTATTACAACTTCATAACTTGAATGGCCTTTAATACAGAAGTCCTATTTCACCAACAAGAGTTTCAAGTGAGGGTTTAGAAAGGGATCCCAAAGTGATTCTGACCTGCAATTTGGTTAAGGAAGCTTGGGTGAGGGGGCAGGTTAGGAGTCATATGAACTTTTGGCCCCAAAGAGGAAAGATAGCTAATATTTACGAAGCCGATTTTTAGCCAAGCCTAGTGCTACATTCTTCACGTTAGTAGTTGGAATTAACCCACACAACAGCCCTGCTAGTGAGGTATTGCTATTCTCTCTCCACAGATGGATGTGACTACAAAGCACATATTCCTTACCAGAGAAGGATGGCAAAGACATTGCTCACCAGGCCTACTGCTAGAGACAGGAATAGAATCTGTCAATGTGGGCACCCTGGGGTGCTGGTGGCATTTCCAGAAAGGATCCAAGTTTGGTGACCCTTCCCCTTGCTTCAGGAATGGTTTGTGCCAGAGCTAGAAGCAGAAGCTTCACACATGAAGCCAGTATTTCTTCCATCTTTTATGAAAACTTAAGGAAAGGATTGGGCTGCTTATTATCTTCTGGGAAAGGGAGGACCTCTGAGGACACAGAGAAGGGAGAGGAAGAGAGATTTCTCCCAAACAGGAATGACATCAGAGGTCTACAGGTCGCTCTAGGAGCAGGAACCTGAGAACTGCTCCATATCAAAGCTTGGAGTGGCTCCTGGATGGTCCACCTAGAGAGGGTATCCAGCGTGAGGCAGATTTTTCTGTTTGGATCAAAGGATAGATAACAGTGGTGGCATTTTTTTCTTATTTCTTATATGCTTGATGCTCTGGCATCTGAGGCCTTGCTAACTGGGGAGGGACTGCTCCTTCCAGAGTTAGCTAATTCCCAGTCCTAACAAAAAACTCACCTAAGGAGCACACATTTTATATTCAAACTAATCCAGAGCAACTACACATACACACTCACACCTCCTCTACTGGGCTCTTACATTCCAGGCCAATAGTACCCTCCCCTAATCATACCAGAGCCTGATTCTGTCAGAGGCATTTGAACCAGAGAAACTCTATTTTGAATAGGGGCTAAGTAAAATAAGACTGAGACCTACTGGGCTGTATTCCCAGAAGGTCAAGGCATTCTTAGTCACAGGATGAGATAGGAGGTCATAAAGACCTTGCTGATAAAACAGGTTGCAGTAAAAAAGCCAGCTAAAACCCAACAAAACCAAAATGGCTATGAAAGTGACCTCTGGTCGTCCACACTGCTCATTATGTGCTAGTTATAATGCATTAGCATGCTAAAAGACACTCCCACCAGCACCATGACAGTTTACAAATGCTATGACAACATTAGGAAGTTACCCTATATGGTCTGAAATGAGGAGAAACCTTCAGTTCTGGGAACTGCCCACACCTTTCTGGAAAACTCATGAATAATCCACCCCAGTGTTTAGCATATAATCAAGAAATACCCATAAAAATGGGCAACCAGCAGCCCTCGGGGCTGCTCTGCCTATGTAGTAGCCACTCTTTTATTCTTTTACTTTCTTAATAAACTTGCTTTCACTTTACTCTATGGACTTGCCCCAAATTCTTTCCTGAGTGAGATCCAAGAACCTTCTCTTGGGGTCTGGATCAGGACCTCTTTCCGGTAACAATTCCAGACAACTTAGGACAGCCCCTGCACCACAGAACCTGCTGAAATTATTCCTAGTAGTCAGTCCTAAGCCTAATTACCCTGCCTTGTCTGTCATTTACCACAGAAAACCACAATAAAGGCTTTTGCGGCGTTTACCTTCCGCCTAAATTGGTGGACTCTGAGTGGACTTATGTGGAATGGAGAGTGCCTCCTCTTGGAAATTTCGAGTAACAAACTATCTCCTTAATGGCAGTTGTATCCTGATCCCTTGGCCTCACTATCCTAAATAATAGTAAAACCTACATTGTAAAACAATGCCTCAGGAAGAGGGGACTTGAAGGCTCTGAGTCAGCTAGGAAAATGGGCAGCTTCCTGAGTCATGTGGACAGATGAGTGATGACTGCCAGAGCTCTTCCTGGTATATCAGGAGGCTAAATTCCCAAAAGTGTAACTGTTCCCTCAAAAAGCATGAAAATTTAACATTGCTGTACTGTCTGATTGAACTGTATAATCTTTTTATTAATATGTATCCCAACCAACTATAAGAGAGCACCTGCTTTAGAGATCTGAACAAATGATAAGTTTCACAAGACTTTTTAAGTATTTGCTGATCTGATATCCTGGCATTATAATGTTAGATTCCTTTTCATTTTTTTCTATTACGTTTTTAAATAAATGACATAGTTTACATTTATGCCTCAGAATATATCATAGAATAATTACTGAGTTTAGAAATAAACCCTGATGACTGATAGTGTGTGTTTACACTACATCCCATTTAAATGGAAAAGGTAGGCGTAAAGAACTTCATACACTAATGGGGAAGAACAAACTGGTACAACCTCTTTGCAGAGACATTTGGAAACATCTATGAGAAAACAAAATGAGGTCCCCATCAGCTGCTACTCTCTTAATCACAGACTATAGAGAGAAGCATGTGTGTTGCACCAGAAAAGGTATACAAGCATGGTCACAACATGTCTAGTCATATCAAAACAATCCCAAGGTCATCTTATTAGAGAAATCTCAGAAACATTATCTTTAGAGAATGAAAAGCTGGATAACAGCACTAACTTAGCTAAAAGCATGGAAACAATTGTATGCCTTGTGCAATTCTCTCACAAGAAGTCTGTGAGGAAGGCATCATTATTTCCAGCTTACAGATGACCAACTCAGACTCACTGATGGAAAATCAATTTTGCAGAGGCATCTAGTAATGATCAGGAGTGGGGATGCAACTCTTAGTCTCCTCAAAGGACAACACCTGGTCTCCTTTTAGAGATGATGACCGTCTAGGACTTTAACACTTGTAGTTTTTTATGTTGCTAGGATTGTTCCCTTATGTGTACTCACTCAACAACCTCTCTCTCTTTGAAGAAGCTGATGGTGCAGATGAAATCCCACTGCAAGGTACTGTAGGTGGTAATGGGTCTAGTATGAGGGTCAAGGGCTTGTGACTCCTACCTCCTCTTCATCTGCACTCTCTCTTCATTTGAGACTCAATGGGAAACTGCTTTTCCAGTATCAATCTAGAAGAACAAACAAAGCAGCAGAAAATGACAAGGAATTAAAGAAAATGGTTCAATGAGCTTCTTCAGTCTCCCTCAATCCTTCAGCAAAGTTCTGCAACACAGAAATGGCCCTGGTGCTTCATTCATCATGTTCTATTTCTTCCTGCTCCATTTCCTGGTGGTCTTTGTGGCAGTTATGCTGTTTGGATTAGGTGACAGTCATCATTTCTCTGAGAGGGAAGGAAAAGGTGGGCCAGGACAAACATTTGTTGAAGTCCTACTAGGTGTCATCTGCTCTGTACAGGATTTCCAATTTACCCCACAGAACAGTTCTGTGAGGAAGACATTTTGAGTTCCTTTTACAGATGACCAACAACAGGCTGACAGAGGCTAAGAAAGGATTCCAGTGTCACACATCAAGTAAGGGACAGGAATGAAGTTACAGCTTTTACCATCATCACAATATCCATGCATTCTCAACAGAGGAGATATTGGCCCCAAGGGGCTGAAAATTGATTCTGGAGGGTAGGAGGATGGTAGACGTTACAATGGTTTGTGGCACTACAATGAACCACACAACACACAAACAGTTTACACTATATCAGTGCTATTAAAATTTCATGTTCTAGGCAGGAAGGAGCTAATGAGGAAAAAAATGAATGTCTAAAAAGCCTCCTTTGGATCATAATAATGAAAGAAAGTTAAGAAACATTGCCTGTACTCGGGGACTTCTGTGGATGATGAGCCACCAAGGCTTAGGGACTAGTCATTTTACACTCCCTCATGGATGCTCACTCAACAACCCCTCTTGGTGATGATGAGGATAATGATGATGGAAGTGAAATCCTGCCCCTAGGGCCAAGAGACCTGCGAATGGAAACCATGTGAACTGTCTTTTAAGATGGCAGACAGGGGCTCAGTCAGACAACAGGTATTTCTTCTGGGAGAGACGATATTAATGTTTTTAAAACTAATATTAAAACTGTAATCATATCATACTCTAAGTTGTATATCCTTTAACCTTAACCTTCATCCAAGTAACCTATTGTGAAATCCATAGTTTAGGTCAGGTTATAGGAAGTTAGGAGAGGTTAAGTAAATCAGGGGAACTATGTTGTTAATGCCTGCTCAGTAATAGAACCTGGAGTTTCATTAAAGCTTTGTGCCCTGAGGCTGCCAGGAATCTGAGTGCTCTAGTCTCCCCGGCACTCATGTTCCAGTCTGCACCACAGATACCAAGATATTGGAGTTTCTATTGTGATGCATTTGTTCAATAAAATATCCCAGCATTTAACATAGTTATACATGAATCCATACCAATATAATCAAAAGTTTGAATAAATAAAGAAATGAGTGAGAGGAGGAAAACTGTCTTTTTCAAATAATTCTAAGTGAAATATGTAGCTGTCTGCTCTCCCTGAGATCAAGCTTAATTCTGCACCCCACTTGCTGAGGGCAGGGCTGATTTCATGACTTCCTTCTAAAGAACAGAGTAGGGAATGAAAAAATAGTTATTAGAAACTTGACAGACACCACTTTAACCAAGTGATGAAACATTATCACCAGTGACTTCATGGAGGCATTATGTAAACCCAGATATGATGTGACAAGAAGGGCACTTCAACTTTGTGGTATTCTTTCTCAGAACCTGTAACACCAGTCTAATCACAAGAAAAACTAAGTCTGCGCTCCTCCAGACAATCAGTCATGTAAATTGCCTGGCAGTTCCTCGCATGGATAGAGTTATCATATGACCCAGCAATTCCATTCCTAGGTACACACCCAAGATCAACACATTTGTCTACATAAAAACTTGTATACAAATGTACGTAGCAACCTTATTTGCAACAGCCCCAAACTGGAAACAACCCAAATGTCCACTAATTGATAAATGTGTCTGAAATGTGATATATTATGATTATTCTTTGCCAATAAAAGGAATGAAGTATGGATATGCCATAATACAGATGAACCTTCAAAACATATGTGAAGTGGAAGAAGATATATGCAAAAGACCAAATATTATATAATTGCATTTACATGAAATTTCTGGAGTAAAGAAATCCACAGAGACACCAAGCATATCTGTGGTTTGAGGCCTGGGGTGGAAGCAAGGATTAATTGCATTCAAGCATGATGAGACTTTTTGGAGTGATGAAAATGTCTAAAACTTAATTATGGTATGGGTGAACAACTCTATACATTTAATAAAATTCATCAAATTATATCCTTTAAATGTGTAAATTATATTGTCTGTAGGTTTAGCTGCAAGAAAGCTGTTAAAAATATGATATTGATCGGGTCTTCTGATATTGATTTGATGTACCTGCTTCATATAAACATGAATGTATACAACTGTTGCTATATTCCAATCTGCCGACTTTTCCTGTGTTCCTCCAAGCAGTGACTGTCCCCTTTCCCCTCATGCTACCTAGGGTTTTGCTTGTGTGCAAAATTTGATAACTTCTGATCATTTCCACATCCTCCAATTATGGTAGTGGCTTGAGAATTGATCCACGACAAAGTCCAGCACCTGCCTTGTGTGACTAGATGTCAACATTACTAGTTTCTTCATTCCTCTGCAGCCACATGACTCCACTTGGGGAGCCTAAATGGAACTACCTTTATGGGTGTCAGTACGGCAATACCTAGCAAAGGGTTACATAGGTAACCTTTTGCACCAACAATTCTCTTTTAGAAGTTTATCTTTAGGACATAGTGGAAGATGTTGATGAGGATCCAGTGTTAAGGCCTGTCATCCTGACAATTCCCTTCCTTCACTGCAGAGCCTGAATTTAGAGACCAAATGGAACATAAGGCCATAAAGGGGCAAAAGGAAGAGGGAAACGTAATTGTCAGCACACACAGACTCTCTCTCATATGACAATCATGTTCTGTTATCACAATACCAGAATTCTCCTAGGAGGAACACATTCTGCTCAGCAGTACAAATAGCTACAGGAACTGTGCCCAGAACTGTGCTCTTTTGTGGTGCAAAGACTCTGAAAAGATTTAATCCACAGAATGTCAGTAATAGGAGCTATCAGAACACTCTGAATAACATAGAGTTGTAAAACTGACAATATCACATCCATAGGATAGAATTCTAGAAGGTAGCAAAAACAAATTATAATAAAAATAATGATGAAAAAATGATATCTTGCAGACAAGATTAATGATTCACATTATTTTTAATGTGTGGAAAAACAGGTACTTTCATACTGTGATATAAGGAATGTAAATGAGTAATAGTACTTTGAAGAGTATTATAGTTCAAAGGGTTTTGAAATGACATTTTCAGGAACTTATAAATAAATGCTCACAAAGATATTTGCATCTATATGAGCATAGGGTTAAGTATATTATTGTTTGTAATAGAAAAAAATAGTAAGGGAACTAAATTTTTGTAATTAGGATACCAATTAATTAAATTTTAGGGCATCCACATGATGAGATGATACCCATGTCATTAAAAAAAGACACTAAAATTTTGTTGTAGTTATTTCAAATGTTATCATAAAAATATATTTATACAGAAAGGCAATCACAATAACAGTAAAAGTGGGTTACAGAAATCATAAATGGTCTGATCCCATTTTTGCTTATATAGGCTTCTAGCTATTTAACCACAAGTCTCAACGCATAAATGTTAAAATGATCTTTTAGTTCCTCTCATATACTTCTTTCTCTTTAACATACTAAAAACCTGTACTTCCTGCTTAGAGGCCCTCAGTATCTTTTTTGCCTGTGTATGCCACCTTTTACAACCAGACTTCCAGAAAGTTCTGTCAAGTTTGGGCCACAGTCCCTCCCTTTCATCTTCCAGCTTACACTAGTTCAGGCTGCAGTTCAGGCTTCTGTTACAAGGTGGCAGCAATGCACCTCCATTATTAAACTTCTCTGCAAAGAAGTGTATGCAAAAACCAAAAAATACACTACCTCCCTAAAAACCTAGCTTATGAACCTTTATGGAATCATTCAAATGATTCAAATTCTGCCTGAAAAAAACTTAAAAGTGCAAAAGAGGACTGTAAAACAACAACAATAACATACTCTGGGGCATCTATGATAGTAGAGCCAGGTAGCTCTACTGCCCCTTGATAGTCACTGGCTGGAAGGCATAACGTGGGGCAGGGCCAGCAGGAGGTGACTGACAGAGGAGAGGGGCAGCGGAGTGGGGTCTGGGCTGCTGTGTTCACAGTGTCCTGGAGACTAAGAGGGGTGGGCAAAGGTCTGGAAAGCCTGTACAAGTTGGGGTAATGAAGGATAACCATTCTGCTTTCTGGGAGGGACTCCTCTACACTGAACACCCCAACCTAACCTACACTGATGAAGTAAGAGATAAATCTATAAATGCGAGGTAGATTTAGGGTCAAGAACAAATGGAAATGCTTTAATATACACATTTCCAATCAGAGGGGATACAATTTAACCCACTGTCTTATTGTGCTGTGCCCTGATGAAAAAGTAAGTTTTTCTTTTCCTATTTTTTTAGATGGAGTCTCGCTCTGTTGCCCAGGCTGGAGTGCAGTGGTGCAATCTTGGCTCACTGCAACCTCCGCCTCTCAGGTTCAAGCAATTCTCCTGCCTCAGCATCCTGAGTAGCAGCTGGGATTACAGGTGTGCGTCACCATGCCCGGCTACTTTTTGTATTTTTAGTAGAGACAGGGTTTTGCCATGTTGGCCAGGCTGGTCTCGAACTCCTGACCTCAAGTGATCCGCCCTCCTCAGCCTCCCAAGGTGCTGGGATTACAGGCGTAAGCCACTGCTTCCTGTAAATATATTAACATACCAAACAGTCCAGGAGCAACCATCAGGCAAACTCCACACTTTGCTTACCTGGTGTTATCTATCACTGAGATCACCAGGTGATCCCTGTAGCTGGGATTACAGGTGTGAGCCACCGCCCAAAAAGTAAGATTTTTCTTATCATTTGAGAGGCAGCAGCACATGCTAGATAGATGAATTTACTCGGGAACCACACAGCCTGTGTTCAAATCTAAGCCTTGGCACTTGCTAACTCTGTCTTCACTGTACCTCAGTTTCCTTATGTCTAAAGTCAGGCAACAATAGATCCTTCTCATAAGTTGTGGTGAGAATTAAATAAGTACAGTTGGCCTTTTGTATCTGTGGATTCTGCATACATGAATGCATCCAACCTCGGACTGAAAATATTCTGAAAAGAAAATAAAAACAATACAATAATAAAATACAAATTTTAAAACCAATTTAGTATAACAACTATTTATATAGCACTTACATTGTATTAGGTATCATAACTAATCTAGAGATGATTTAAAGTATATGGGAGGATGTGCATAGGTTATATGGAAATACCACCCCATTTTATATCAAGGACTTTGTATATACAATGGAATATTGTATTATAAATATATATGTATATGTATGTATGTATATGTGTGTGATTATATATACATATATGTATATGAATATACATGTATATGAATATATACATATATGTATATATACATGTGTGGTTTATATATTATATAATTATTATATATGTATATGTGTGTGTGTGTGTGTGTATATAATCACACACACACACACAATGGAATTTTATTTTGGCCTTTAAAAAGGAGACCCTACTATTTGTGATAGCGTGAATGAAGCTGGGGGACATTATGCTAAGTAAAATAAGCTAGACATAGAAAGAAGAATTACGCATGATTTCACTTACACGTAGAATCTAAAATAGTCAAGCTCATAGAAGCATAGAGCTGTTATTACCAGGAGTGGGGAAGGGGGGAACAGGAGAGATGTTGTTCCAAAGTATAAAATTGAAGCTATGAAGGATAAATAAGCCTAGAGATCTAATGTACAGCATGATGACTATAGTTAATAGTAATATAATGTACATTGTAAATTTGGTAAGAGAGTAGGTTTCAAGTGCATTCACAAAAAAAAGATAGCTATGTGAATAGATGGATATGTTAATGTGCTTCACTGTAGTAATCATTTCTATCACTTTCTCTTTCCTCTCTCTCTCCATAT
This sequence comes from Rhinopithecus roxellana, assembly GCF_007565055.1. Classification (NCBI taxonomy): domain Eukaryota; kingdom Metazoa; phylum Chordata; class Mammalia; order Primates; family Cercopithecidae; genus Rhinopithecus; species Rhinopithecus roxellana. Next base: position 101,537,097 of record NC_044555.1, on the reverse strand, counting down.
ATATATATTTCATTTTATAAATACTTATCTTTACTTTTTGAAATGTTATAATCAAGAAAACCACTGAGGTAATAAGATTAAATTGTACATGGTTTGACAAAAACATGTACACATACACCTACTGTTTTTGGAACATGTACAAAACATATTGCTCATGGGAGAAGAAGCAGTTTGAAATAAATGCCTAGACACAGTAGGTGTGGGTGTCAAACAGAATATCTACTTTCTGAGGCCCATATTACTATGGCTTACTCACTTTAATGGACTTAGATATAGAAGTCCTATTTCCAACAACAAGTGAGTTTCTGCTAAAGGTTTAGAAAAGGCTCTCCAAGCTAATTCTCATGTACATGCAAGTGAAGGAGGCCTACCTGAGGGGTCAGGTTAGGAGCCACATTAGTTTTCTGATCCACAGAGGAAAGGCAACTAATATTGATGGAGCACATTGTTTAGAGGGTCCAGCTCCATGTTCTTGACTTTAGTGACTGAATTTAATTCTCAGGACAACCCTACTAGTGAGGTATGATTATGCTCTCTTCATGGATGTGTATGACTACAATGCACTTGCTCCTAAGCACAGAGCTGGATGGCAAAGAGTTTGCTCACCACACAAACTCATGGAGCCAGGGATAGAATCAAGCAGCCTGGGCAATGGTAGAAAAATGGTCAGGATTCATAATATCTAAACAGTCCCAAAGTCACATTATTAGAGAAATCTCAGAAACACTATTTTCAGAGGGGAAAAAGGTGCAAAGGGGCACTTACTCTACGATAGCACAAACATTTATAGCCAAAAATGTACAATTACATATTTTGCATAATTCTCTCACAAGTCTTTGAGGAAGGCATCATTATTTCTAGTTTACAGATGACCAACTAAGACTCACTGATAGAAAATCAATTTTGCAGAGGCATCTAGTAATGATTAGGAGTGGGGATGTAACTCTTACTCTCCTCAAAGGATAACACAGTCTCCTTTTAGAGATGATGACCTGTCTAGGACTTAAACACTTGTAGTTTCTTGTGTTGCCAGGGTTATGCTCTTGTGAGTACTCACTCAACAACCTCTCTCTCTTTGAAAGAGCTGATCATGCAGATGAAATCCCAGTGCAAGGTCCTATAGGTGGTAATGGGTCTGGTATGAGGGTCAAAGGCTTATGACTCCTTCCTCCTCTTCATCTGCACTCTCTCTTCATTTGAGATTCAATACAAACTGCTTTTCCAAATCAATGTAGCAGATCAAAAAATAACGGGGCAGAAAATGACAGGGGATTGGTTTGATGATCTTCTCACCTTACCCTAATACCTCAGCAAACCATCCTGCAACACAGAAATGGCCCCAAAGCTTCATGTATAATATAAGTGTGAGCACATGCTCCATCTTCCTGCTCTCCTTCCAGGTGGTCTCTGTGGCAGTTATGCTGCTTGGTTTAGATAATAGTCATCACTTCTCTAGGAGGGAGAAAAAAGTTGGGCCTGGATGACCACTCGTTGAAGTTCTACTAGGTGCCATCTGCTCTGTATGGGATTTATCATTTACCCCACAGAAAACTTGTCTAAGAAAGGCATTGTGAGTCCCGTTTTACAGATGAGCAAGGGCAAAGTAGAATGGCAAAGGATTTGATCACCACAGAAACTTACAGAGCCTGGGATAGTAGCTGGCAGCCTGGGCACCTTAAGTGCTGGTGGCAGATCTTTAGCAAATGTATCTGGACACACACTGTTGAGGAAGTTAATGTCTGTCCTCCCTGTGTTTACCCTCCTTGCATTTCCAGCAAGGAACCAGGCTTGGTATTCCTTCCCCTTGCCTTAGGGGAGGTTTATGGCACGGTTGGGAGCCAAAGATGTCTAAATCCAGTTTTTTCCATTCTTTAGGAAACTTAAACTTCAGGGAAATATTGGACTGCTTGTTATCTGGTAGGAAAAGGAGGTCCTCTGAGGACATAAAGAAAGGAGAGGAACAGAGATTTATCTCAAATAGGGATGAGGCCAGAGATCTACTTGTCCCTCCAGGAGTAAGGATCTGAGCACTGCTCCATATCAACCCTTGGGTTTGATCAGTATATGGTCCATTGAAATTGGGCATCCAGCCATGACACCTATTTTTCTCTTTGGATAAAAGGATAGATGGAACAGGGTCAGGGAGTCCTTAAGGCACCAAGCCAATTAGGCAAATGGTCAGCTCAGCACTGAGCAGGAGGGACACATGATTGATGATGGCAGGGACCTCTCAGGCTGTTAACTAGAGTATAAATTCCCACAAATAGGACTGCTTCCTCAACAAGCCATGAATATTAAACATTCATCTAATTTACCTTAAAATCTCTTTACTAATTTGTCATAATGAAATACAAGATATGAATACTCATTTTTCAAGATCTGTACAAATAATGGGTTTCACTACATTATTAATATTTGCTAATGTGATATACTTTTATTGGAATGTTATTTTTCATTTTCCATATTTTATTTTCCTATAAACGGCATATTTCACATTTAAATTACCAAATGCAAAGATAATGATTCCACTTTATGTCTCAAATATGTTCTGGAATAATTATGGTGTTTGAAAAGAAAACTCAGTCAGTGAGTTGGTGTTTATGTTGTATCCTCATTAAATGGAAAACGTGGGGCCATGAAAACTCCTTACATGGCCTAGGGAGGACAAATTGGTACAACCTCTTTGCAGAGACATTTGGCAACATCTCTGAGAGAAGAAGCAAGGCACCTGTCACCCACTGTACTCTTAGGTCTGGATAGCACATATGTAGGATGGCCAAGATAGCATGGCTAGTCATATTTAAAGGAATCTCAAATCACCTTATTAGATATAGCTAAGTAACACAATTTTCAGAGAATAAAAATTTTCAAAAGAGCACTTACTCCATGATGTCATTTATATATTTACAGCTAAAAGCATGTAGTTGTATATTTTGCATGATTCCCTCATAACTCTGTGGAGAAATCATCATTATTCCCATTCTGAAGTTGACTATATTAAACTTGCTGATGTAAAATCAATTTTGCAGATTCATCTAGTAAGGAATAGGAATGGCATTCTAACTCTTACCCTTCCCAAAGGACACCTAGGTATCTTCTTTATAGATCATAACCTTCTAGGACTTAAACACTTGTAATTTTACATGTTTTTAGTACTGTGCCCTTGTGGGTACTCACTCAACAACCTCTCTCTCTTTGAAGAAGCTGACAGTGCAGATGAAATCCCGGTGCAGGGTCCTGTAGGTGCTAATGGGTCTGGAATGAAGGTCAAGGGCTTGTGAGTCCTGCCTCCTCTTCATCTGCACTCACTCTTCATTTGGGGGCTCAATAGAAACTGCTTTTCCAATATCAATCTAGAAGATCAAACAAGGGGGCAGAAAATGACAGGGGATTAAAGGAAATGTTTTAATTATTTCTTTCCCTTTTCCCTGATCCCTCAGCAAAGTCCTCCTGCAACACAGGAATAGTTCCCAAAGCTTTATTCATAATGCAAGTGTGAGTAGGTTTAACTTCTTACTGCTTGGTATATTTCCAGATAGACTCTATGGCAACTGTGCTGTTTGGCTTAGGTAACAGTTATCACTTCTCTAGGAGGGAGGTGAAAAGTGGGTCAGTATGAACATTTGTTGATGTCCTACTAGGTGACATCTATGCTGTACAGGATTTCTTATTTACACCATAGACTAGTCATGTAAGGAAGATATAGTGAGTCTCCTTTTACAGATGACTAAGGGCAAGCTGACAGAGGGTAAGAAAGGATTTCAGCATCACACATCAAGTAATGGGCAGGAATCTGGTCCAGCCTTTGCTGTCATCAGAGTATTTCATGCATTGTCAACAGAGGCGACATCATGCCCAAGGGGCTGAAAATTGGTTCTTGATGCTAAGGAGGATGGTAGACATTACAATGGTTTGTGGTCCTGCAAAGTACCACAGTACATAAACAGTTACCACTTTACATGTAGTATTAATATTTTACATTCTTGGCAGAAAGGATATGTGAGGAAGAACATGTCTAAAAGTCCTCCAAAACAGGGACAAGAATGAAAGAAGGTGAGAGAAACACTGCTTATGCCCAGTGACTTCTTATGTAGATGATTGGCCACCAGGGCTTTGGAACTGATCATTTTACTCTCCTCCCCGGATGCTCACTCAACAACCCTTCCTGGTGATGATGATGATGGTGGTGATGGTGATGGTTGAAATGAAATCTTCTCTCTCTCTGGGCACAGGAGACCTTGATATGTGGACCATATGAATTGACTGGTTCTTAAGGTGACAGACAGGCAGGGGCTCAGTCAGAATGACACATGTTTCCTCTGGAACAGATGACCTGGAGGGTAGAAAATTAATGTTGACAAAACCAGTATGAGCAAGAAATACTCTAATTTGCATGTCTTTTCATCTTAACATTTATTCAAGTAGCCTATTATTTAATGTATAATTTAGATTAAATTATGGAAATTTAGGAACAGTTATGTAAATCAGACAAATTGCTTTGTAATGCCTGCTCAGTAATAGAAACTGGAATTTCATTAAGGCATTGTGTCCTGAAGTCACCAGGAATTTGAATGCTCTAATTTCTCTCAGTGCTCACATGCAATACTGCCCAGGGTATTGCTTAATTTATTTATATAATGAACTATATTACTTTAAAACTATAATACTAAATTATATGATACATAATATCAAATTATTAAATATTTATCTAAATATAATATTAATATATCAAATATATATTAAAATTGCATTATAAAATTATAATATTAAATTAGATTATAATATTAAATTATATGAGTCTAATTATCATGACATATGAAGCATTCCTAGTAATCAGTAAGGAGAAATGGCCTAGTGATGTTGTGGTAAGTATAATCTAAGTATGCACCCAGTGATTCTTGTTTCTTGTTATTTACTCCTTTGTATAATCTGTCTCATTGTGTGTGAGCTGGAGTTAGTGACTTGCTTCTAGTTGGTATCCACAGTGGTATAGTTTGAATGTGTCTTCCAAAGTTCATTTGTTGGAAACCTGATTCCCAATATAAAGGTGTTGGAAGGTGGGACCTTTAAGATGTCTAGGGTCATGGTGATTCTGCACCCAGAAACAGATTAATGCCATTACTGTGGGAGTAGGTTCTTCATAAAAGGACAAGTTTGTTCCCCCTCTTGCTGTCTCTCCTCCTCTCTTTGCCCTTCTGCCACGGGATGATACAATAAAAAGCCCTCACCAGATGCCAGCCCCTCGATCTTGGACTTCCCAACCTCCAGAACTGTGAGCCAATAAGTTTCAGTTCATTACAAATTACACAGGCTGTGACATTGTTCTAGCAGCACAAAAATGGATTAGGAAAATGTGTACTGAAGAAGTGGGGTTTTGAAACAACAAATAACTGAAAATGTGAAAGTGGCTTTGGAACTGGGTAATAGCGGCTAGAAGAGTTCGGAGGAGCCAGCTAGCAAAAGCCTACATTGCCATGAACAGAGTATTAAGGGCAATTCTGGTGAGGCCTCAGAAGAAGAGCATGGCTGTAAGAAAAGTCTGAATCTTCTTAGAGATTACCTAAGTGACTATGATCAGAACATTGGTAGAAATATGGACAGTAAAGACCATTCTCACCAGGTCTTAGATGAAAATTAGGAATATATTATTGGAAACTGGCACAGAGGCAATTCTCATTATAAATTGACAAAGAACTTGACTGTATTGTTTTGATGCCCAAGGGCTTTATGGAAGGCAGAATTTAAGAGTGATGAACTAAAGTATCTGGCAGAAGAAATTTCTAAGCAAAGTACTGGAGGAACTGTGTGGCATCTGTAACTGCATACAGTAAGATGTAAGAAAAGAGAAATGATTTAAAGACAGAATTTATAATTTATAATTAAAAAGGAATCAGAGGGCCAGGCATGGTGGCTCATGCCTGTAATCCCAGCACTTTGGGAGGCTGAGGCAGGGGATCACCTGAGGTCAGAAGTTCAAGACCAGCCTGGTCAACACAGTGAAACCCCATCTCTACTAAATATATAAAAATTAGCCAGGCATGGTGGCGGGCGCCTGTAATCCCAGCTACTTGGGAGGCTGAGGCAGGAGAATTGCTTGAACACAGGAGGCAGAGGTTGCAGTGAGCCGAGATCGCGCCATTGTGCTCCAGCCTGGGCAACAAGAACGAAACTTCACCTCAAAAAAAAGGTGGGGGGGAATCAGAACATAAACATTTGGAAAATTCACATTCATGTCATATAAAGAATAAAAAAGCATGCAAGGGTACAGCCAAGCAACTCTCTGATAATGGGATTAGCATGGATAGAAGGAAGCCAGGTGCTGTTCATTAGGACAATGCATTGGAGAAAGACTCTGAAGACATTTCAGAGATATTCAAAGTTGCCCCTTTCCTACAAGTCCAGAGATCTAGGAGGGCAGAATGATTTCAAGGGACAGGCCTGGGGTGTCCATCATGGGCTCACTGCTCAGAACCATCTTGGGACTCTGATCCCTGCATTCTAGTACAGTGCTGCCTGGCAGCCCCAGCTGTATCTCAAGTGGACCTAGGTATGCTCGGGCTGCTCCTGTGAAGGGTGCAAATTGTAAGCATTGCTGGTTCCCACATGGTGCTAATTCTGCAAGTGAGCAGAATGCAAGAGCTATGGGGGCACTGCTTCCTTCACCTAGATTTTAAAGGATGTATCAGACATCCCTGTGATCCAGGCAGAAACCTGCTGCAGGGGCAGAGGCACTATAGAGTTCTCACCAGGGTAATGCCTAGCTGAGCCACAGGCATAGGGTTGCCACTGAGACCATGAACCTCTAAATCCATCTGCGTGCAGCCCAGCCTGGAAGAGCTGCAGGCAGGAGACTCCAACCCATGAGAGCTGCTACAAGGGCACAACCCAGCAAAGCCATAGGGGTGGGGCTTCCTGAGGCCTTGGAGCTTAATCCATACCCCAGTGTGCTCAGAAGGTGGGACATGGAGTCAAGAAAGATTATTCTCCAGCTTTGAGATTTAACGTTGTTTGCCCTGTTCAGTTTTGCACTTACTTGGGACCCATTACTCCTCTTTTCTTGCCTATTTTTCCTTTTTGGAATTAGAATATCTATCCTATGCCTGTCTCACTGTTGTATTTTGGAAGTAGATAACTTGTTTTGATTTTATAGCCTCACAGTTTGAGGGAATTTGCCTCAGAATATATCATGCCTTGAGTCTCATCCATATTTCATTTGGTAAAGACATTGGGGCTACTGGCATGGAGTCAGAATATTTTGCATGTGAGAAGGACATGAATTTTATGAGCCGGGGGCAGAATGCTGCAGTATGAATGCATCCAGTAAAGTTTATGTATTGAAAGCTTGATTCCCAGTGTGTGTTGGTCTATCCAAGTACTTCTTCCCTAAATTTCTTTGTCACCAATTTTCCAATCATGTCCTTTCCAAGTTCCTGATCATGCAGCCAAACTATTGTCCACAGTCCATGAATCAGTATATATAGAAATGGCAGGTCCAGCCATTTGTCCAAGCGAAGTGATCAACCAGGTACACTGTACACTGCTCAAAGTTCTGCCCACTGGGAGAGTTTCCATTCACCATTGTCCTTCAGGGACATCCCAGAAAGGGGATGTAGTGTTAGTTGTCCACTTCTGAGTAGTGCCTGCATATCATGCAGAATCATCTGTAAACAAAACAAACTTCTCTTTCTCTGTCAACTGATCATAGGGAACTTAGATTATAGGTGCAGGCTGGGAGAAAGAAAGGAGTGTAGCAAAAATGAGGGCCATGGGCATTTGAGCTGCTTCCTCATGTAACTTACTTATGCCTTCTGTGCCTGCTTGAGCTCGATTTCATATATACTACTTACCTTTGTTGATGGAGTGAGTGCTATTGTACATACCCAACTTTATGGCTATGTGGGTCGGATAACACACAGGTCATGGTGGGCAGCTCAGGTCACGTGAAAACTTGGTTGTTTCCAGTCTCTACTAAGGCCCATTAGCAGGCCAAGAGCTGTTTCTCAAAAGAACTGTAGTTATCTAGGAAAGATGGCAGGGCCTGTGTTGCCATTCACCTATGGGGGCCTGCCAAAGGTTCCCAAGAGCATCCCTATCTGTCACTGACAACTCAAGCACCATTGGATCTGCTTGATCATATGGCCCAAGTGGCACAGCAGTTTGCATAGCAGCCTGGACCTGTTGCTGAGCCCTCTCTTGTTCTAGGCCCTACTCAACACTAGCAGCTTTTTGTGTTACTCAGTAAATGGGTCAGAGTTACACACCCATATGAAGAGTTATGTTGCCTCCAAAATCCAAAGAAGCCCACCAGATGGTGTACCTCTTTTTTGGTTGTAGGAGAGGCCAGGTGCAAGTATTTATCCTTCACCTTAGAAGGGATATCTCAAATGCTCCACACCTCTGAGCTTCTAGAAACTTGACTGAGGTTGGATATGCCACCTTTTACCTCTGAGGAGAGGAGAAAACTAACAGCCATATAATAGTCTATTATATTCTTTAAACTAGTAGGTTAAAACAAAAACTGATAAAAATAATTACTTACAAGGGAACAGAGTAGCAGCCCAGGATGGAAGCTGATCATGTATATTCTGTTAAAAATATAACACCTATTTACTGCTCTGATGCACTGAAAAAGTTAAGAAACAATGGCCAATCCAGTAGCAATGAGTAACTCTAGTACCCAGATTGAGTCCTCTAAAAATATTACCTACAAGGAAAAATGGCTGAATCCACGTCTGTGGTCAAGCTGTACCAGATGAGTCTGGACTGAATGATCACACCAGCGAACATGTCAAAAAGACTCAGAAGCCAACCTGATAGGACTTCCACAGACCAAATAAGAACAATTTAAGCATCAAAAACATTAGTGCCCACAGTGAGTTAAAACACATCACATACAGAAACATCTCTGAGTCGTGATGACACTTTAAAAGAAAAAACTCAAACAAAACCAACTCACTGCTCATCTGTGGAGGATCCTACAGAAACAATACTTATTCTTAAAACTGGAAATACTGCAAAATGATTAAATATTTGTCCTTCCTTTCCTGTGTGTGCCATACCTCAGTTAAGCCTAATAGTTGGCGGGGGTTGAAGCAGGGGAGTTTCTCTTATAGAAATGTCCAGCTAATAAATGCAGAAGAAATTGTACTATCTAAACACCATCATTGTAGAATTTTTAATGAAATGCAGATCTTGGTAAAGATCAGAGATTGTAAAAAATCATGAGGTAAAAAGCAGATGGGACATTTCACAATGGATGGATCAGTCTAACAACACCTGAGCCCAGTGCTCAATCTTAATGTCAAGGTAGGAGTGACAATCAGACACAATGAGGCTCTTTGTATGCCTATGAATTGAACGCTTGTGTCCTCCCAAAACTCATATGTGGAAACCGTAATCTCCAATGTGACAGTATTTAAAAATAGGACTTTTGGGAAATAATTAGGTCATCAAAGTGGAGCCCTCAGTATGAGATTAGTGTCTTTATAAGAAGAGACACAGAGAGCTTGCTTGCTCTCTGCATGCACACACCAAGGAAAGGCCACGTGAGGACATAACCAGGAAGAGGATTCTCACCAGGAACCCAACCATACTGGCATCCTGATTAGACTTCTAGCTTCCAGACTCATGAGAAGTAAATGCTTGTTATTCAAGCCACCTAGTCTGTGGTAATTTGGTAAAGCAGCCTGAACTAAGACTTGGTGTAAGGATATAGGATATGTAACACATCTGAGGTACTCTTGCCAAAAAAATCCTGAACTGGATGAAGCCTCTAACTCTACTAATTTACAGGAAATAGGAGGGGCCAGAGCAATGTAAGTAACAGCACAATGGGGATACAATCAGCAAAATTGAGAATGTAAACTCCACAAACCAAAGATCCAGTGTAATAAGCAAATACAGGTTGAATATCATTAATCTGAAAATCCAAAATCCGAAATGCTCCAATGAGCATTTCCTTTGAGCATCATGTCAATGATCAAAAAATTTCAGATATTGGAGCCTTTCGGATTTGCAGATTAGGGATACTGAACATGTAAATTGAAAAGCAAAAACAAAGAGAGAAAAGAGATTTAAAACTCCAGAGAGTTAATGAGAAATTAAAGTATAATTAAAACCCATAATGAGATACCACCACACTTACACCAGAAAAAGAAAATTGAAAAGATGGAAAACACCAAGTGTTGGTGAGGATATGGAAGCTGTGTAATTTTCACGGCACTGGTGAAAATACAAATTCAACAACTACTTTGAAAAAGTGCTGGCAGTATTGACTGAGCTGATCATACACACATCCTATAACTCAGAAATTTCATTCTTAGGTCTGGGGAAGGTACACACCCAAAAGAAAGAAAAATAAATGTTTATCCAAAGATATGTCCAAGACATTCATAACGCTGTTATTCATAATGTCAAAAACTAGAAAAAATCCACATAGCAGATATGCTTACTGTGAAATATCCACTAGATGTAACAATATCCACCAATGATGATGAATCATCTACTACTATAGACAACAATAAATGTAAATCTCACATACAGTATGTTGACTGAAGGAAGAAAGTTAGAAAAGAGAACATGATGTATGATTCTAGGAATTTTTCTTCTAATTTCCCATTACAGTTTAGGCTACATAAAAAATTCAACACCCTATTTTTTCTTATTTGAAGGTACTTAGTGTTCCCATATATTATCTGCAGGTTAACCTCAGAGAAGCACATATCCACTGAGCCCCTGAAAAGTGAAGCACTACAGATGTGAACGCGGCTAATGCTGTTGATATGGTTTGGGTGTGTCCCCATCTAAATCTCAACTCGAATTGTATCTCCCGGAATTCCCACATGTTGAGGGAGGGACCCAGGGGGAGGTAACTGAATCATGAGGGCCAGTCTTTCCCATGCTATTCTTGTGCTAGTTAATGAGTCTCACGAGATCTGATGGGTTTATCAGGGGTTTCCGCTTTTGCTTCTTCCTCATTTTCTCTTGCTGCCGCCAGGTAAGAAGGGCCTTTCGTCTCCCGCCATAATTCTGAGGCCTCCCTAGCCATGTGGAACTGTAAGTCCAATTAAATCCTTTTTTCCCAGTTTTGAGTATGTCTTTATTGGCAATGTAAAAATGAACTAATACAGTAAATTGGTACCAGTAGAGTGGGGTGTTGCTGAAAAGATACCCGAAAATGTGGAAGCAACTTTGGAACTGGGTAACAGGCAGAGGGTAGAACAGTTTGGAAGGCTCAGAAGAAGACAGGAAAATGTGGGAAAGTCTTGAAGCTCCTAGAGACTTGTTGAATGACTTTGCCCAAAATGCTGATAGCAATATGGACAAAAAGATCCAGGCTGAGGTGGTCTCAGATGGAGATGAGGAACTTGTTGGGAACTGGAGTAAAGGTGACTCTTGCTATGTTTTAGCAAAGAGACTGGCAGCATTTTGCCTCCGCCCTAGAGATTTGGGGAAGTTGGAACTTGAGAAAGATGATTTAGGGTATCTGGCAGAAGAAACTTCTAAGCAGCAAAGCATTCAAGAGGTGACTTGGGTTCTATTAAAGGCATTCAGTTTTATAAGGGAAGCACAGCATAAAAGTTTGGAAAATTTGCAGCCTGACTATGTGATAGAGAAGAAAAATACATTTTCTGGGGAGAAATTCAAGCTGGCTGCAGATATTTGCGTATGTAGCAAGGAGCCTAATGTTAATCCCCAAGACCATGGGGAAAATGTCTTTAGGCCATGTCAGAGACCTTCACAGCAGCCCCTCCCATCACAAGCCTGGAGGCCCAGGAGGAAAAAGTGGTTTCCTGGGCTGGGCCTAGGGTCCCTATGCTGTGTGTAGCCTAGGGACTTGGTGCCCTGTGTCCCGGCTGTGGCTGAAAGGAGCCAACATACAGCCCAGGCTGTGGCTTCAGACGGGGGAAGCCCCAAGCCTTGGCAGCTTCCACGTGGTGTTGAGCTTGCAGGTGCACAGAAGTCAAGAACTGCAGTTTGGGAACCTCCATCTAGATTTCAGAAGATGTATGGAAACTCCTGCATGCCCAGGCAAAAGTTTGCTACAGGGGCGGGGCGCTCATGGAGAATCTCTGCTAGGGCAGTGAAGAAGAAAAATGTGTGATTGGAGCCCCCACACAGAGTCCCTACTGGGGCACTGCCTAGTGGAGCTGTGAGAAGACAGTCACTGTCTTCCAGACCCCAGAATGGTAGATCCACTGACAGTTTGCACCATACGCCTAGAAAAGTCACTGACACTCAACACCAGCCCATGAAAGCACCCAGGAGGGAGGCTGTACCCTGCAAAGCCACGGGGGTGGAGCTGTCCAAGATCATGGGAACCCACCTTTTGCATCAATGTGAACTGGATGCGAGACCTGGAGTCAAAGGAGATCACTTTGGAGACTTAAAATTTGACTGCCCTGCTGAATTTTGGACTTGCATGGGCCCTGTAACCCCTTTGTTTTGGCCAGTTTCTCCCATTTGGAATGGCTGCATTTATCCAATACCTCTATCCCCATTCTACCTAGGAAGTAACTAGCTTGCTTTTGATTTTACAGGCTCATAGGTGGAAGGGACTTGCCTTGTCTCAGATGAGACTTTGCACTGTGGACTTTTGGGTTAATACTGAAATCAGTTAAGACTCTGGGCGACTCTTGGGAAGGCATGATTGGTTTTGAAATGTGAGGACATGAGATTTGGAGGGGCTAGGGGCAGAATGATATGGTTTGGCTGTGTCCCCATCTAAATCTCAACTTGAATTGTATCTCCCGGAATTCCCACATGTTGTGGGAGGGACCCAGGGGGAGGTAACTGAATCATGGAGGCCAGTCTTTCTCATGCTATTCTTGTGATAGTTAATGAGACTCACGAGATCTGATGGGATTATCAGGGGTTTCCGCTTTTGCTTCTTCCTCATTTTCTCTTGCTGCCACCATATAAGAGCCTTTCACCTCCCACCACGATTCTGAGGCCTCCCCAGCCATGTGGAACTGTAAGTCCAATTAAACCTTTTTTTTTGTTCCTAGTTTTGGGTATGTCTTTATCAGGAGCATGAAAACAAACTAATACAGCTGTGTATAATGGACATGCAGCTGGATATGAGACAGGAGACATACTTATCCCACTAACTCTAGGTGCCCTTGAGTAAGTCACCACACCACATCTATACTCACCCAGCAAAGAGGGACTGAGTAGTCCTGTCTCCAGCAAGATCTCAGGGACAGAGAGCAATGTGATTCCCATCTGGAAAACCACTCTGAGTTCCTAAAAGGGAAAAGAACTCATTCATCTTGGGGGTCCAAGGAATTATCTATATCAACAGCCAAGTTGTCTAGTACAAAGTAATTATGATGTTTATTAATGTTTTTATTTCAAAAATTATTACTTTTCCTTAAATAAATACCATGTGGTACAATGTAGAATGACTACAGAAACATAGATAAAAGAGCTATGGTCTCAAAGTTACACCAACCACCATGGGTTGACATAGTTCAACAAATATCTGTCTCTTCTTCCTAAGTGCACTGGTTAGGAGTGTGGGCTCTGTATACAGACTAGAGACAAACTCTAGTTCTGCCATGTAAAAACCTTGTGACTTTGAATACTGTTATTTCACCATAAAATCACTCAAAGTCTTGTCAGTAAAACCAGGATTATACAGTACTTACAATAGAGGACAAAACATATTTTACATGTATCACGGAACTTAAAATTTAAATTTAAATTAAAAAAAAAGTCCCTGTGTTCTGGTTTTTAAAAATATAAATGGCCAGGGATCACATTAACTTGAAAATTCTAAGGTAGAGATACTGGGGAAAGAAAGTGTAACAGTCTTGCAACTTAATCCTATTTATCAACTCGGGTATTTTTTAAATTTTAATTTTAACTGACAAATAATTGTATATACTATGGGGTACACTGTAATGTTTTGATATATGTTTACATTGTGGAAAGATTAAATCAAGCCAATTCAATAAATTCAATAAAGCTTAATAGTCTTACAAATGAGTCTTGTTTTTCCTTTTTCTTATTTATTTACTTATGATCCAGATACTCATTCTTTATTACAAAATGGCATATTTTCCTCCAATCTGTTGGAGTCCTCTACTTTTGTTTGTGGTATCTTTTGTTAAATAATAGTTTTTAATTTTGCTGTCAAATTTACCTATTTTTGCCTTATATAGCTTTTGATTTTACTTATTTTTTAAATTTTTGTTCATTTTTTAACTTTGATTTTAGTTTCAAGAGTACATGTGAAGGTTTGTTATACAGGCAAATCGTGTGTCACAAGGGTTTGGTGTGCAGATTATTTTGCCACTCAGGTTATATGCATAGTACCCAGTAGGTAGTTTTCAATCCTTACTCTCCTCTCTCCGTCTACCCTCAGGTATGAATATTAGTCATCAACTGATGCATTTTAAAATCACTTTTTTTCACTACAACCACTGTTGGTTGACTAATTACCTTAAGAATGCCTCAGAAGCACTTGGAAGAACTGATCTCAGAAAACAGCCCACCATTTCTCTGCATGGCCAAACAAACAGCCGAGCGGTCCTCCTTAACTATGCCTTATCCCCACACACCCCACACACACAGCCACTGCAGGTCCCCCATGCCCTACCTCCAAACACGACCTGTCCAGGTCTAACCCTTCCTCTGCACACAGCTGCAGTCCTGGCATCATTCACCTGTGCCTCTTCCCTGAATTTCTGCAATATTCTTCTAATGGTTATCCCCACTCTTTATTTTGTCCCTCTCCAGTCCATTCTCCAAACAGTGGCCAGAGTCACTTTCTGAAAACAAGAATCACATCACGTCACTCCCGTACTCTAGCTTTCCACACTCAGAATAAAACCCAAACTCCTTAAAAGATCCAAACCATGTGGCTCTTGTCTGCCCTTTCGACCTCATCTCTGACTTGTCTGCATATATGGGCCAGGCTTCAGCCACTCCAACTTGTCCTCTGCTCCTAGATCAATGGTGCCCATACACAGCACAGGGACACTGACAAAATGGCCTCTCCATGCCTGGCTTCTTTCTGTTGTTCAGGACTCAGTTCAAGTGTCACTTTCTGAGAAAGAGCTTCACTGACAACCCCATCTATGATAATCCCTGTCTCAGTCATTTTCTACTCTACCTATCAATTTTCTTCAAAACACAAATCCCCATATGAAATTGCCTCACTCATTGATTGCTTATTGCCAGTTTCCCCAAACTAGAATGATAGCTCCAGGGATTCTTCTTCTTTTTTTCTCTGTAATGTTTCTTCAGTGTCTCATACATTAATCACTGAATAAGAATTACTGAATTGAAAAAATTGTTACCTACTGGACACACAAGACAAGATACAGAAATTTAAAGCTGAGTAGCAGGAGCAACTAACAATGAAATTAGACATCAAAGGATTTAAACTTTTCATAGACCTTGTTGCCATCCACAGCATTGCTTTTCAATCGTAGATGAATAACAGAAACAGCAAAAGAAATTACTCAAAATGTAGACACCTCTCACCTCACCTCCCTGGTTTTGATTTTGCAGATCTAGGATGGGTCCAAGTATGTGCAATTTTAGCAAGCAACCATGGACAAATCTGATGAAATGGTCCATAGATCACACTTGTAAAAATCCTGCCCTAAACAGCTCAGAGTTGGGTACCACAAATTTAAGGCCCACCATACAAAGCTCTGGGATATCTGCAGTTACTCTGTTAATATACTTAGGTGAAAGTACACTGGTTCTTCTCCACCACATAAGACCACAGATTGCCACATGGGATCACACTTACATTCCAGAGTATTCCTGGGTGGTCTAGAGGTGTGGGGATTATTATCCTATTGGATAAACAAAGCTGGAAGAAAGGTATGACTTGCCTAAAGTGTCCCCATGATGTGACTTGGGTTTCTTTCCTCTTGCTCCAGTAACCTAAGAGGCTTTCAGAGTCTCTGATCTTAAACTAGAAGAGAGAGTAAGGGGATAAGAAAGCACATGGAATAGAGAAGAAAGAGGATAAGAAAGCACATGAAATGCAGGGGATGGGGTGACGATGTCTGGCCTATCCCACTCAGTTAACTGGAAGCTGTGCAATGATGTTTTTCTTCTTCCTCAACTCCATCCCAGAACCCCTCCCACACAAAGCAGTGACACTGAAGCTCACACATAATGGAAATGTGGACTTATTCCTGTTTGAAGTTACATTTTCAAGTATTTGCTCTAGTAGTTAGGCCATTATGTTAATGCCAGAAGCATTCTATTGACAGAATGGAGGAGGCAAGTTGGAATGGGGAATTACCATTTGCTGATGGTCTACTAGGTACCACACAGTATAGGTTGTTATTTTCAGGCTTTTTCTCTTCAAGTCCTCAAAGTGATGTTCTGAGGCTGACATCACAGCTTCCTTCCTACAGATGAGGGCTAATAGGCTTAGGGGGCCAAGTACATATTCAAGGAATTTTATGGAAGCTTCAAATGGACATGAGACCTACTTTAAGGGGCTCCCACTGGCCAATTTTGAGAACACTAGAGCACTAAAATTGATATGGTTTGGATACTGCCCCCTCTGAATCTCATGTAGAATTGCAATTCACATTGTTGAAGGTGAAGCCTGATGGGATGTGACTGGATGATGGGGGTGGATTTCTCATGAATTGTTTAGTGCTATCCCCTTGGTGATAAGTGAGTTCTCCATCAGTTAGTTCATTTGGTTGTTTAAAAGTCTGAAACCTTCCCCTTGTCTGTCTCTCTTGCTCCCACTCTTGCCATGTGACATGCCTGCTACTGCTTTGCCTTCTGCCATGATTAAAAGTT
The DNA here is from genome assembly GCF_007565055.1 of Rhinopithecus roxellana. NCBI lineage: Eukaryota > Metazoa > Chordata > Mammalia > Primates > Cercopithecidae > Rhinopithecus > Rhinopithecus roxellana. The sequence goes on along the minus strand of NC_044555.1, from coordinate 101,520,312 downwards.
CCCTGAGGCTTCCCGAGAAGCCAAGCAGATCCTGGGGCCATGCTTCCTGTCCAGCCTGCAGAACCATGAGCCAATTAAACCTTTGTCTTCATAAATTACCATCTCAGGTATTTTTGTATTACAAGGCAAGAATGGCCTAATACAAAAAATATATATTAATAATTACAGAGGGTAACCCTTTGAGGAACATGGGAATCTGAGTCACACTGACAGAAATAAATGTTAATAAATACATTGATAAATAAATAAGGGAGAAGAAAAATCTCTATCTTTTTCTCAAATGCAAACTAATAATTCCAGAAGGAATATCAGAATTGGAAAACAGCCACTTAACAACTATCATAATAATACGTGTTTCAGGCAACAACATAAACGAATGCTCATTCTGCACCAAATCTCATGGCAGTCACTGAGTCACCATGGTAACAATGTGGGCCAAGACAGCTCAGAAAAGAAAATAACCATCACTTTGATTTGTTTTCTAGTATGTCCTAGGAACTGATATGACCACAGTAATTAACCTGAAGTATTCCTCACAATAAATACTTCTGGCAGCTTCAGCAATATACACATTCATACACACATACATACCCACATACATACATGTTCGCTCTCTCTCTCTCTCTTTCTTTCTCAACACCCAAGATCCCAGGAATTCACTGAGATGGATTGCTGGTGGTGGGGAGTAGGTAACAAACCCCACAATTCAATAGATTCAATTCTGACCACATATAAAGTTGAAATCTACTAAACTATTTTACGATGGATTTTTCTGGAGATGACCTGTCGATTTGTCTCTGGGACTTTTTTCCTCTAGTTACAGCATATTTTCAATAACTTCTGAAAGCTGACATGGAAACACAGGCAAATGCCTAAGTATCAGGTACCTTTTCCATTTTATAGTCTGAGATCTCAACCTAGAAGATTAGTTAACAGCTACTGTTAAACATTTGGCAGCTGACAGCTCAGTGAAAATAAAAATGTAATTCAAAATACTGGCATTTATAAGAGCACCAAGAAATATGAAATAACTAGGAATAATCTATCCAAATATGTGACAGGTCTGTATAGTGAACGCTACATAACATTGCAAAGAGAAATTAAAGAAGACCTAAATAAATAGAGAGACATACTGTCTTCATGAGTTGGAAAACTCAGTATTGTTAAGATGCCTGTTCTGTTTAAACTGATCTAAATATTCAGAACAATCCCAATAAAAATCCTAACTGATATAGTTTTAACAGAAAGTAAAATGCTGTTTCTAAAATTCATGTAAAAATACAAAGGATCTAGACTATGCAAACAACTTTGAGAAAGAACAAAATGGATGACAAGCACTACCTGATTTTAAGACTTCTTACAAACCCATAGTAATCAAGACAGTGTGCTACTGGCATCAAGGCAGAAAAGCAGATCAAAAGAACAAAATAAACCACCTAAAAATTGACCTACATATATTGGACAACTGACTTTTGACAAAGGTGCAGAAGCCATTCAATGTATAAAGGATGGTATTTTCAATGTATCATGCTGAAACAAGTAGATATTCATACACCCAATTACATACTGTGATCTATATATTGTACCATGTACAAAAGAGAATTCAAAAGGCAATTCATAATGGATCATAGATGCAAATATAAAACCTAAAGCTGTAAAACTTGTAGAAGAAAACATGGGAGAGAAAAATTGTGACCTTGAGTTAGGTAAATATTTCTTAGATGAATAAATCAGTAATTTGGAATGCGTCAAAGTTAAAAACTCTGGGTCTTACAAAGACACTGTTAAGAGAATGAAAAGACAAGTCCCTGATTGGGAGAAAATGTTTGAAAATCATATCTGATAAGTACTTGTATCCAAAATATAGAAAATATCACAAAATTCAATTAAACATTCCAATAAATGAATAGGCAAAAGAGTTGAATAGACACTTATCTACAGAAGATAAACAACTGTCAACTGCCAAATAAGTACATGAAAATATACTCAAACATCATTAATCATTAGGGAAATGTAAATGAAAACTACAAGGCATCACTACCTCGTGGCTTTGCTTTTTTTGTACTTTAAAAATTATTCTTGGCATTGTTCCCTTACAGTACTATTTCTATAGCACCTAATTGAATTTCTATCTTCTATACTTTTTATGAATGAAGGCTTTCATTTAAATATATGTAATTGTTGAGTTTTGTTAGTTTTGGTTCAAAGTGGTCAGATTAATATGAAATCTTCTGGGTGTAAGTCAGGTGTTTTGAATTCAGATACATTTTGGTTTACCTAAGCACACTTTCCAGTATGATTATTTTGTCATGACTTATCTTCTTTTATACATAAATTTGTGTTAATTATAAATTTGGGTTTGTTAAAGTATTTCAGGAGGCTGATAGGTGGTGTGTTCATGTTCATTAAACTGAGCTCTCTATTCCTAATTTACTACTAAATCCTCCTTTTACCTTCAGTTTCATACGGGTTATTATAGGTGGAGTGTTCTTTAATTAGAAACTGTAGCCCATTTCTTCCCATCTCATAGACTAAACCTTGACCTAACATTTTTATGTAAATATCTGTGATTACTTTAAGACATTTTAGGGTTAGCTGAAGATAGCAGTATACAGGCTGAATCGACAAGAGATGGTGAGGTTTGTCAGAGTTTATCAACTACAGAACAGCCTCCACTAGAGGAATATAAAGCACCGCCAAATCCTCTGAGATTTAGGCTGTTGCTGGTAGTAGCACTCTGGCAAATAACTTTATTTATTCAGTTATTTAAGTTTATGGCTAAGCATAATGGGGTATCTAATCCCAGTTTGGGTCTTAGCTATTGTGAATTCAGAACATAATAAAGTCATCTTCATAGTTTATTTTCATTTTAGCTATTGCCTTTTATGGCTTACAGTTTAGCGTTAGTTAGACATAATCAAAAATGTGCTGGGTTTTATTGATTTGGGTTAATCATATGACCTCAGTAGCTGGCACGAAATTTACCAACCCTAAGGGAAATTACTACAGCTTGCTCAAACTTCCGTTTACTGCTTAATTTCTATCACTGCTGTTTCTCATGGGGGTGTAGTTGAGCAAGGCATTATAAGATACTAATTAGTATGCTTGGTATCTGCTCCTTTTGATCTTCTGCTGATCTAGAGGGCATTCTCGCTAGTATTCAGACACTTGCATATGTAATCTCACTAAAAAGGCCAGGACCAAACCTGTGTGTTTACGAAGTTACATGAATTCATCCAGGCATTTTCAGTGGCTTGCTTTACTGAATTAAGCTACATCAACTTGTATCTAGAGAATACTCTCGAGGGGAAATTGCTAAATTTAAGAATTATTCTAGTATTGAGAGTTTTTTGATAATCTTAAGAAACAAAAAGTTTTAGCCTAGAACATCAAATTTTTAATGGATTTTTTTGGTTTGTTTTAGAAAATGCTTTAATTAGGAGTTAGGCTGAAATAATGTTTGGGATAAGTTTATAATTGAATTTAATAATATGTGGGTACACATTAGAGCCTCAGGTAATAATCAGCAGATATAAGATTTTTTGTTTGGGGGGTTTGGCAAGAATAAAAGACATATATTTACATAAATACCGTAACAGCTTAAAGTAGGGGATCAGAGGGAGTTTGCAGAATTAATCATGTATGATGGGAATAATTATGCATCTGTGACTATATCTTGTTTTTATTATGTCCATTGAGCATGGATTAATTAACACCTTATGGTTTTTACTTGGGAAAATAACATTCAATTTAAGTTCAGCTACAGTCAAGTTTTGTCAAGGCCTTGACAGCCATGTTGGATCACATCATCCCCCCAAATTAAAAAATACCAGATGTATGACACCACAGTTATGAGTGATCATGGGCTGATTAGTCATTAGTCCATTGAGATGTCTTATTTAAGAGGAATGAGTAGATGGTTATAAGCTCATGGCCCTGAAGTAAGAACCAGATGTCTGGTATAGTTTCAGTATAGAAACCCCTAAGTTTTCTGAGTCCAGAGTGAGAAGATGGACATTTCCTGAGCAGACTGCTAATTTATCAAAGCTTGGTAGATAAGAAATCCTATTGGAGGTGATAATAAGCATGGTGTCAAAAAAGCATTTGACTTCCTGTGCTATGTATGATCAATAATATTATGTCCTACGTAAAATGAAGAACTTACTGTATGGAATAATACTCATGGTTAAATTCATTTATGTGTGGACTTTTAATTTAATGTATTATGCACTGTGATTAGTTTGATATGCATGCTTGTATGCATGGGGAATGGATTTTAAAGCACCATAAGATATAAATGTATAATGTATGATGAAGTATATATAGTACTACTACATAATTAATGGGGTAAATTACATAATGCATGATGTACACAGGGTGAGTAGATTTTATGTTTTTTTCCCATACTGACGTAGAACTCAGGAACAATTTCTCTGCATTCAGTATAAGAATCAGAGAATAGAATTTCAGCTTTGGGTGCTGACAGTGGAGGGAAATGCTTTTCCTTTGACTGTGCTGGGGAGAAGTGCTCTCCATTTTTGGTTTACAAGACCAAATTTAATAAACTACAAGAACTCTTCATTGAAGTTTATTCTTGATTAGGCTAGTAAGTGGTATCAATATGAGAACAAGGGAAAAATATAAAATGGGTAATACTTGTTCAGTAATAACGAAAGGGTGTTCTACTGATTGACCTTCGATTTGTGTGAATGTGAGGTTATTATATACTAGAACCCAGAATAGGCATTGGCTTAGTAGCTGGAATATCATGATTCGCTGTTTAGATAACTGAAGGATTGGGATGATTGCTAAAATTATGATGAAGAGCACAAGGGCTATGACACCTCCTAGTTTATTGGGAGAAGATCCTAAATTGCACAGGTAAATAGAAGATATCACTCTGGTTTAATATGAGGTGGTATATTGAGGGGATTTGCTGGAATATAATCTGGGTTTCCTAAACAGTCAGGGGAGAATAAAACAAGTTTGAATAGAAGTGATAGTAGAAAAACAAATCCTACAATGCCTTTAATTGTGTGGTAGGGGTGGAATGGGATTTTATTTCAGTTGGTTGAGTTTCTTGGGTTATCTGATCCTGTTTCATGTGGAAATAGAAGGTGCATAATAATTAGAGCTGAAACAATGAATCGCAGAATAAAATGAAAGGTGAAGAATTGTGTGAAGTTACCTTGTCAAGAGAAAATCCACCTCAGATTCATTCTAACAGGTTGGTGCCAATGTATGGAATAGTTGACAGTAAATTTGTGATTGTTGTTTCTCTTCATGATAAGACATAGCCTATGAATGCTGTAACTATTACAGTGACTAAAAGAATAATTCCAATGTTTCAGGTTTCTAGAAAGGTACAGACCTCAGCCTACATGAATAAACAGATAAAAAATGTAGATATCCATTAGCATGCAAATATTAAATGATTCAGCCATAGCTTACATGTCAGCAAATGTGTGTGATAGAGGAAAATGCAGTTATTGTGTCTGAGGTACAGTGTATAGCTAGGAAAAGCCCTGTAATGATTTGTAAAGCTAGGCAAACACAGTAGGAAACCGAAATTTCCTCACGTTGAGTTGTTTGATGTTGCAGGTATATCAATAAATGAGTAAGAATTTTTATTAAGAAGTGAGATTGTTAAATGTTGGTTATTAGAGTTCTGACAGTTGATGTGCAATGATGATTTTTCACGTGATTGGTCATGATTAGATTCCATGTGAGAATTATGGCATATACTATATTTTGCTACTATTTTTGGTGTAGGCATCATAGGACCTTCTTCAAAACTTTTACCTATTATGTGGGTTTAGGGTTATTAATGGTGGTGTGGAATGCAGGATTATAATAAATTTTGGTGGATGTTTTACGGGAATGATAGTGTTTTAAATTTATTTAGCAGGGATACTGGTAGTGTTTAGAATCCTATACCCATAGCTACCTAAAGACAATCCTGAAATGTGAGGATCTGGTGGTGTTATTTGCGGGAGGTTCAAATCCTAACAATAGTTAGGATTATTAATAGAATTATTTAATCATTGTGTAAATAATAGGCTATGATGAAATAAAAATTATTATTGATTTCAAAAATTTAGAAGATTGGGTGACTTTTGAGGGTAAAGAAGTTGGGCTTCTTTGTGAAGATTCTATAGGTATGGCTGCATTGTAGTTTATGAAGTTGATTAATAGTTGTAAGTGACTGATCCCTTTGTTAATATTTTGCTATTGAAATTACTCAGAGTAATTAAGTGGCTAGAAGTATAGCTAATAAAAATGAAATGAAGAAAGAGAAAAAATATAATTTAATTAGGCCATTTTGGTTAGGGATAGTTACTGAGGCTATTATTTGGAGATGAGATAATTTTTGGTATTTTTCTAGTCATGTCTAATTAAAGTGATGCTGTATTTTGACTTTTAGAAAGGTTTAGGTACACTGATAAATGGTGAACAACTGTTGGAAAAATCCTAGAAGGTTAGAAAATTTATATATGTATGAGGAGAATTCAAATTTGAGATTACATTTTATTTGGTTAAATTCTAATTGCCATAATGAAGCCTAAGATAGTTATGACAAGGGCTGAAAGTTTTAGGTATAATGGCATAGTCATTTGGGGAATAGTTACAGGAGAAATGTTGGAAATTTTTAAAAAAGCAAAAATACTACCAGTTGTTAAAGGTTTAACTGAATTAACCAGGAGGGAGTTAATTTCGCTGATAATAATGAAAGTTGAAAAACTAGGTAGTCCTAGAGTGCAAAAAAGACAATTTGAGTACTGTAGACAGTTGTTAGGGAGGTGGTGATTAGTGTGATTAAAAGGGCTCAGGCAGTAGTATATAGCATGTTTGCAATTTTGATAAATAAGTCTTTGAAGTAGAAGCCGGTAAGGGAAGGTATGCCTGTGAGTGCAAGGCTTCCAATAATAAGTAAGGAGGAGTGAAAAGGTATGTATTTAAATAGACATCCTATTTTTTTAATATCTTGATCATCATTAAGGTTGTGGATGATGGCTCTGAATATATAAACACTATAGTTTTAAAGAATGCATGTGTCTAGATGTGGAGAAGTGCTAGATGTAGTTGATTAATATTAATAATGACTATTACAAGACCTAGTTGTCTTGAGGTACAAAATGTGACAATCTTTTTGATGTCACTTTGTGTTAGAGCACAAATTGCTATAAATGTAGTGGTAATAGCACCTCAGCATATTTTTAGTGTTTGGATTGTTTTATTATTTTCTATTAGTGTATAAAAGTGGGTTAAGAGCCCCTGCTATAACACTGTGATGAAATGGAATAGGGCTGAGACAAGTGTTGGACCTTCTGTTTCTGATGGTAGTCATGGGTGAAGGCCAAATTGGGCAAACTTGTCAGTTGCCAGAATGACTCCACTTAATGGAAGGATATTGGGATAGGAATTGAACACAAAAATTTGTTGCATTCTCATGTATTTGAATATAATTTTAAAAAGTACTATTGTAGTATAAATCCAGTATCTCCCATGCAGTTACATAAAATTGTTTGGGGAGTTGCTGTATTTGTGTCTATTCAGCCATATAATCAATTGACCAAAAAATGTAATTCCTGCTTGTTCTCAAAGAGTTGAAAGGAGTTGTTGAGAGTAACTAGAAATAGTATAGTGATAAGAAATATGAGTAAATACTTAAAGAATTAGTTAATGTTTGGATCTGAATGTATATAGCATACTGAGAACTCTATGATAGATCATGTAACAAAAAGTGCTACTGATAAAAACCTATTCAACACATGGTCTGGGATAATTGGCAAGCCACGGCCGGGCGCGGTGGCTCAAGCCTGTAATCCCAGCACTTTGGGAGGCCGAGACGGGCGGATCACGAGGTCAGGAGATCGAGACCATCCTGGCTAACACGGTGAAACCCCGTCTCTACTAAAAATACAAAAACTAGCCGGGCGAGGTGGCGGGCGCCTGTGGTCCCAGCTACTCGGGAGGCTGAGGCAGGAGAATGGCGTAAACCCTGGAGGCGGAGCTTGCAGTGAGCTGAGATCTGGCCACTGCACTCCAGTTCGGGCGACAGAGCGAGACTCCGCCTCAAAAAAAAAAAAAAAAAAGATAATTGGCAAGCCACATGTAGAAGAATGAAACTGGATCCTCATCTCTCACCTTATACAAAAATCAACTCAAGATGGATCAAGGGCTTAAATCTAAGCCCTGAAACCACAAAAATCCTAGAAGATAACATTGGAAAAACCCTTCTTTACATTGGCTTAGGCAAAGACTTCATGACCAAGAACCCAAAAGCAAATGCAACAAAAACAATGATAAATAGGTGCGACTTAATTAAACTAAAGAGCTTCTGCACAGTAAAAGAAACAATCAGCAGGGTAAACAGACAACCCACAGAGTGGGAAAAAATCTTGACAATCTATACATCCGACAAAGGACTAATATCCAGAATCTACAAGGAACTCAAACTTAGCAAGAAAAAAACAAACAGTCCCATCAAAAAATGGGCTAAGGACATGAATAGACAACTCTCAAAAGAAGATATACAAATGGCCAGCAAACATATGAAAAAATGCTCAATATCATTAATGATGAGGGAAATGCAAGTCAAAACCATAATACAATACCATCTTATTCCTGCAAGAATGGGCATAATCTAAAAATAAAAAAAAAAAATAGATGTTGACAGAGATGCAGTGTAAAGGGAACATTCTCACACTGTTGATGGGAATGTAAACTAGTACAACCACTATGGAAAACAGTGTGGAGATTCCTTAAACAACGAAAACTAGAACTACTATTTGATCCAGCAATCCCAGTACTAGGTATCTACCCAGAGGAAAAGAAGTCATTATATGAAAAAGATACTTTCACATGCATGTTTGTAACAGCAGAATTCGCAATTGCAAAAATATGGAACCAGCCCAAATGCCCATCAATCAATGAGTGAATAAAGAAAATGTGTGAGTATATATATATATATATATACACACACACACACACATACATATGTATATACACACACACTCATATATATATATAGATATATATATATATATATGAATGATGGAATACTACTCAGTCATAAAAAAAGAACAAAATAATGGCATTCACAGCAACCTGGATGGAATTGGAGACAATTATTCTAAGTAAAGTAACTCAGGAATGGAAAACAAAATATCATATGTTCTCACTCATAAGTGAGAGCTAAGCTATGAGGATGCAAAGGCATAAGAATGCTACAATGGATTTTGGGGACTTGGAGGAAAGCGGGGAGTGAGGAATAAAAGACTACAAATTGGGTATAGTGTATACTGCTGTGCTGATGGGTGCACCAAAATCTCATAAATCACTGCTAAAGAACTTACTCATGTAAGCAAATACCACCTGTTCCCCAAGAACCTATGGAAATTTTTTAAACTTTTTAAAAAGACATAATCTAGCTTGAAGGTGAGTGTTAATTTTAAAGTTTGGATTGTGACAGTTTGAAATAATTATTTCTTGGCACAAGCAAATCAATATTAGGGCTGGAATGGGGTTGGCTGTAAATGTGTATGAAATAGAGGTTTTTACATAATGAGGTTAGAAATAACTTTATAAACAGTAGTTATAGTTACAATAATTGGAAGAGTTAGGAGGATTAGTGAAATTGTGAAAAATGAAAAAAATACATTTATTTACTTTTATTTGGAGTTGTATCAAGTTTTTGCCTCCTAAGGCCAACAGATTACTTCTATCCTTTAAAAGTTGAGAAAGCCATATTGTTATACATGGGGGCATGAGTTAGTAGTTCTTATACACTTTCTTTTATTTTTTATTGTTTTATTTTACTTTAAGTTCTGGGGTACATGTGCAGAATGTACAGTTTTGTTACATAGGTATACACGTGCCATGGTGTTTGCTGCACCCATGAACCCCACTGTCAATATTAGACAGATCAACAAGACAGAAAAATTAACAAGGATATTCAGGACTTGAACTCAGCTCTGGACAAAGCAGACCTAACAGACATGTACAGAACTCTCTACCCCAAATCAACAGGATACACATTATTCTCAGCACCTCATCGCACTTATTCTAAAATTGACCACATAACTGGAAGTAAAACACTCCTCAGCAAATGCAGAAGAACAGAAATCATAACAAACAGTCTCTCAGACCACACTGGAATCAAATTAGAACTCAGGATTAAGAAACTCACTCAAAACTGCACAACTACATGGAAACTGAACAACCTGCTTCTGAATGACTACTGGGTAAATAATGAAATGAAGGCAGAAATAAAGATGTTCTTTGAAACCAACAAGAACGAAGACACAATGTACCAGAATCTCTGGGACACATTTAAAGCAGTGTGTAGAGGGAAATTTATAGCACTAAAATGCCCACAAGAGAAAGCAGGAAAGATCTAAAATTGACACCCTAACATCAAAATTAAAACTAGGGAAGCAACAGCAAATAAATTCAAAAGCTAGCAGAAGAGAAGAAATAACTAAGATTAGAGCAGAACTGAAGGAGACAGAGACACGAAAAACCCTTCAGAAAAAAAAAAAAAAAAAAAAATCAATGAATCCAGGAGCCGGTTTTTTGAAAAGATCAACAAAATAGATAGACCGCTAGTCAGACTAAAAAAGAAGAAAAGAGAGAAGAATCAAATAAACACAATAAAAAATGATATAGGGGATATCATCACTGATCCCACAGAAATACAAACTACCATCAGATAATACTATAAACACCTCTATGCAAATAAACTAGAAAATCTAGAAGAAATGGATAAATTCTTGGACACATACACCCTCCCAAGTCTAAACCAGGAAGAAGCCAAATCCCGGAATAGACCAATAACAAGTTCTGAAATTGAGGCAGCAATTAATAGCCTACCAACTAAAAAAAGTCCAAGACCAGACGGATTCACAGCCAAATTCTACCAGAGGTACAAAAAGGAGCTGGTACCATTCCTTCTGAAACTATTCCAAACAACAGAAAAAGAGGGAATCCTCCTTAACTCATTTTATGAGGCCAGCATCATCCTGATACCAAAACCTGACAGAGACCCAACAAAAAAAGAAAATTTCAGGCCAATATCCCTGATGAATGAAAATTTCAGGCCAATATCCCTGATGAACATCGATGTGAAAATCCTCAATAAAATACTGGCAAACTGAATTCAGCAGCACATCAAAAAGCTTATCTACCACGATCAAGTCAGCTTCATACCTGGGATGCAAGGCTGGTTCAACATATGCAAATCAATAAATGTAATCCATCATATAAACACTTCTTGCACATTTTCTCAAAAAATAAGAAGTTTTAATTTTCTGCTATTACATTTATAATCCAATGTTTCATTTAAACTACATTTACAGTATAAGGGTCCTAGAATGATTTTTGGGTTAAGTAAGAAGAGTATATTATTTTGCATATAGATATAGCTATAGATAGGATCTCACTCTGTCACCCAGGCTGCAGTACAGTGGTGCAATCATAGCTTGCTGCAGACTTAAACTCTTAGGTTAAAGCAATCTTCCCTGTTTAGCCTCCCAAGTAGCTGGACTACAAGCACATGCCACCATGTGCAGCTATTTTTATTTTTTGTAGAAAGGACTCCAGTAATCCTCCTGCCTCAGCCTCCCAAAGTGCTGGGATTACAGGCATGCACGACTGTGACCGGCATGGTTTAATATTATTAATGTGATATATAAATTTTCCTAATTATGTTATGATTAATATATAGAGAGAACATAAGGCCATAATAAATATACTAAATTCTACTACGGCAATGGTAAAATGAGATCATGAGAATGATGCTATAACTACAAATAACTCTCTAAGTTGATGGCTGGTGATAGGGCTCGGTTAGTTGGGCTAGCTCGTACTCATGTTAGCTATGAGAGGTAATAGTGTCTGTAGTCCTCAAGCTAATAGCATGGTTCAGCTATGAATTCATTCATAACTTTAGTTTTTGATGCAGAATAATATGATGAGGTGAGGCCATGGGCAATTATTGGGGCTATCACTCCTATAAAACTTCGTGGTGTTTGGATAAGAACAACTACAACTATGAGTACCATATGACTTTTGGATGAATATACCATGAGTGACTTTAAGTCCGTTTGGCATAAACAAATACAGTTTGCTATTTCTCACAAGGATAGTATAAGAAATGGGTAAGCTATAAACTCTGTTAGTGGATTTTAAATCATAGTAATTTGTATCATGCCATAGTCCCCTAATTTTCATATGTCTGCAAGAACCATGGGCACAGCAACTGGGGCTTGTACCTGCGCTTTTGATAATCAGAGGTGAAGGCCTAAAGGGGTATGTGTTCTATAAATGCTATTATACATGCTAACCGTTAAAGGCTATTAGTTCAGGGGCTTGGTAGTAGTGCTTGAATTCAGTAGGAGGCTATTAAGAAGTTTAATAAGCCTATGGAGTTTTGGATATAAATTAGTGCTATGAGTAGGAGCAGGGAGCCAGTGTATAGAACAGGAAATAAGAGTCCTGTATTTAATCATTTTGTTTGATTTCCTCATCAGGTAATGATGATTAGTGTTGCGATTAGTGTTGCTTCAAAAAGAATATAAAAAAGAATTCTGTAGCAGTAAATTTTATCATTAAAAACATTTGTAGAAAGATTAATAAAGAAATATGTAATTTTTTTCATATGTATGATTCTTTGCAGAGATGATGATGACTGGCTATAATTATCAAAGATTTCTGACATGATAAATAGAAACATAGGCCTTTTTGAACAATTAATATGTGATGACCTTGAAAATGTGCTTTCTCGGACAATATCTCATCATCACTGGTATATCATTAATCTATTGGTTTGTAGACCTAAAGATAATAAGATAGCTAGGTTAAAGTGAAATCATATTACTAAATCAGATATTATTAGCAGGGCTGATAGAGCTCCTGTAAGTGGTCAGGGTCAAGGGTTAACTATATCATAGCTATGTATTTGGTAGGTCATTAAGTATTGTTGTGCAACTAAAGACTAACTAGTATAGCAAAGAGGTATGTTTGAATTTGGGCTACAGCAAATTCAAAGACGGTGAATACAATTAAAATAATAAATATGGTTGGGCACAGTGACTGACATCTGTAGTCCCGGCACTTTAGGAGACTGAGGTGGGAGGATTGCTAGAGGCCAGGAGTTCAAGACCAACCTGGGCAACATGGCGAAATCTTGTCTCTACAAAAAATACAAAAATTAGCTGGGCATTGTGGTACACACCTGTAATCCCAGCTACTTGGGAGGCTGAGGCGCAATAATCGCTTGAACCTGGGAGGCGGAGATTGCAATGAGCCAAGATCGCGCCACTGCACTCCAGCCTGGGCGACAAAGTGAGACTCCATCTCCAAAAATAAATAAATAAATAAAAATTAAAAAGTTTTAAAAAGACATTAGTTTGGCATGGTGGAGTACGCCTGTAGTCCCAGCTACTCAGGAGGTTGAGGTGGAAGGCTCACTTGAGTCCAGGAGTTTGAGGCTGCAGTGAGCCATGATTGTTCCACTGCACTCCAGTTGGAGCAATGGAGCGAGACCTTATATGTGTGTGTTTATGTGTGTGTATGTGTATATGTATGTAAATGTTAAAATACATTTAAGCTGTTGCAAAACTAACGGATATTATCACTAGTGTGGCATCACCAATTAAGTGTATAAGTAGATGGCTGGCTATAATATTGGCTGTTAGTTGTACAGTCAGGGCTAAGTGTTGAATAAAAAGGTTAATAGTTTTAATAAGTACAAGTATAGAGGTTAGTGGAATGGGTGATCCTTGTGGTAGCAAATGAGCCAATGATGCTTTTGTTTTGTGGCAGAAGTCAGTGATAACTGCTCTTGGTTATAGTGGGATACCTATATTTAGATTTATTGATAACTGAGTTATTGGTGCAAATGAGTGAGTTAGTCATCCTGATGTTTCTTTAGGTAATAAATAGAATAAGTGAAATTAATATGAGGGATAAAGTTCACCCTTTGACATTGTATATTATTATCATTTGTTTTAATATGAGTTGCACTAATCATTGTATGGTGATTAGTTGATTATTGATTAGGTGATTGGGGTAGGGAATATAATGTTTGGGAATGAAATGATTAGAATATCAAGGGTAATTCTACTATTGTAAGGATGATGAAAGATGCCAATACATTTTTGTTTACTTTTTTTCTCAAGGAGTTACACGTTTTAATGTTTCATTGGGCTTAAACAGTAGATATATTTTGAAGTTTTTAATTGAAATAAGATAAATAGTGCAAGAATTATTAAAGCCATAGTGATAAATCATGTTGATGTAGCTAGTTGTGGCATTTCATTGCAGAAAGATGAGTACTTTCAGTCTTTAACTTAAAAGGTTAATGCTATTTAACAGTGATATTATAACATAGATGTTAATAGTTTCAAAATGTTAATTAGATTTTTAAATGACTTAGAGGAACTAATTCTCGTATAATAGGCATGAAGCCCTGATTTGATCCAAAAATTTCTGAGCACTGACCATAATACAGGCCTAGTCATGTGGATGTTGGGGTTGTTTGATTTAAACACCCTGGAATTATGTCTGTTTTTAAGCCTAACGATGGAACAGTTCATGGATGTAATACATTTTCAAATGAGATTAGTATGCAAATAGATATTTCTATGGGTAAAACTACTCAATTATCAACTTCAAGTAATTGTAGCTCTCCTGGTTTAAGATCTGTTGTATGAATTATACAATAATCAAGTTTCACTTTTTTTTCTCAAGGGGTTTCATGTTAATCATTGGTGGCCTATAGTGTTTACAGTTAGGCAATTAGGTTCAAAATAATAGTGGGTAGAATAGTTCATACTGTCTATTTATTGAGCATCTATATATGTATATAAGTTAATTTAGTTGTTAGTATTAATAAAATATTAATAGTACTAGTCCTCTACAATTAAGAAAATGGTTATTGATGTGTGGTGGTGGAAATGGAGAATGTCTATAAGAGTTGATATTGCATCGTGAAAGCCCAGTTAGAATGGGTACACGTACATAAAGATATAAAGAATTTTACGGTGGCTCATGCCTGTAATCCCAGCACTTTGGGAGGCCGAGATGGGCAGATCACGAGGTCAGGAGATCGAGACCATCCTGGCTAACACGGTGAAACCCTGTCTCTACTAAAAAAATACAAAAAATTAGCCAGGCATGGTGGTGGGCACCTGTGGTCCCAGCGACTCGGGAGGCTGAGGCAGGAGAATGGCGTGAACCTGGGAGGCACAGCTTGCAGTGAGCCAAGATTGCGCCACTGCACTCCAGCCTGGGCGACAGAGCGAGACTCTGTCTAGGAAAAAAAAAAAAAAAAAAGAATTTTAACCTATAAATTAACCGAAAAAAAATATGTAATATTTTTACTATTATCTTGTTTGTTGAGAAAGCCATAACTGTTATGGGACTGGCTTGAAACCAGTAATAGGGGATTCGATCCCTTTCTTTTTTATTTTAGGCCTTTATGTAAGCAGCTCTTCAAATCTATGACATGGTAGTGGACAGCCATGAAGTCATTTGAGATTTATATTTGAAAGTTCTAGTAATGAGACTTCTCATTTTGAACAGAAGTCTTAACAGATTATGAAAATCCTTAACATTAATGGTGTTAATGAAATGAATGAGCCTATCAATGATGGCATTTCATATTGCATATGTATGGAGTAATTGGAGTATTGTTGGGCATTCCTAATAGCACAAGGAAATGTTGGAAATGTTTCTTTGTGGAAAGAAAGTTAACACCAGTCGGGCACGGTGGCTCACACCTGTAATCCCAGCACATTGGGAGGCTGAGACAGGTGGATCACAAGGTCAAGAGATCGAGACCATCCTGTCCAACACAGTGAAATCCCATCTTTACTAAAAATACAAAAATCAGCTGGGTGTGGTGGTGTGCACCTGTAGTCCCAGCGACTCGGGAGGCTGAAGCAGGAGAATTGCTTGAACCTGGGAGGTGGAGGTTGCAGTGAGCTGAGATCGTGCCACTGCACTCCAGCCTGGCAACAGAGCGAGACTCCGTCTCAAAATAAATAAATAAATAAAGTTAACACCTACAAATACAATTGTAAAATAAATTTTGACTCAAGTTAAATTAGGTGTATAACCTGAAAACAGTAGGAATCAGTGGACAAATCCTCCTATAATGGCAACGACTGTTCCTATTGGTAGAACATAAAGGAGACAAGCAATGACATAATATGTGTCATGAAGGACAGTATCTAGTGACGAGTTAGCTAATACAATATTAGGCCTCTGAATGTAAATAAAAAGATAAAACCTAACACTCATAATATAGTGAAGCATACACAAGTATCAACAGCCAAATCTATCAAGCAGAAGAAAGGATATCAGAGTATGAAGACAACCTTACTGAAATAAGACATGCAGAGAAGAACAGAAAAAAAAAAAAGAATAAAAAGGACTGAACAAAGGCTCCAAGAAATGTGGGACATCATAAAAAGACCAAACCTAGGAGATGGGGAGAATGCAAACAAGCTGGAAAACACATGTCAGGATATTATTCAGGAGAACTTCCCCAACCTAGCAAGACAGGCCAACATGCAAATTCAGGAAATACAGAGAACACCACCAGAAGAGATACTCCACAAGAAGATCAACCCCAAGACACATAATCATCAGAGTCTCCAAGGTTGACATGAAAAAAAACTGTTAAGGGCAGCCAGAGAGAAAGACCAGGTCACCTACAAAGGGAAGCCCATCAGACTAACAGTGGACCTCTCAGCAGAAACTCTACAAGCCAGAAGAGATTGGAGGCCAATATTCAACATTCTTAAATAAAAGAATCTCAACCCAGAATTTCATATCCAGCCAAACTAAGCTTCAGAAATGAAGGAGAAATAAAATCCTTCCCAGAGAAACAAATGCTGAGGGATTTCGTTACCACCAAGACTGCCCTGCAAGAGCTCCTGAAAGAAGCACTAAATATGGAAAGGAAAAACCGGTATCAAGCACTGCAAAAACACACCAAAATATAAAGACCAATGACACTACAAAGAAACTGCATCAACGAGTGCGCAAAATAACCAAATAGCATCATGATGACAGGATCAAATTCACACATAACAATACTAACCTTAAATGTAAATTGGCTAAATGCCCCAATTAAAAGACATAGACTGCCAAATTGGATAGAGTCAAGACCCATCGATATCCTGTATTCAGGAGACATGTCTCAAGGGCAAAGACACACAGAGGCTCAAAGGGATGGAGGAAAATTTACCAAGCAAATGGAAAGTAAAAAAAAAAAAAAAAAAAAAAAAAAAGCAAGTAGAGGTTGCAATCCTAGTCTCTGACAAAACTGACTTTAAACCAACAAAGATCAAAAAACACAAAGAAGGGCATTACATAATGGTAAAGGGAGCAATTCAACAAGAGCCAACAATTCTGAATATATATGCACCCAATACAGGAGTACCCTGATTCATAAAACAAGTTGTCAGAGATCTACAAAGAGACTTAGACTCCCACACAATAATAGTGGGAGACTTTAACACTCCATTGTCAGTATTAGAGCAATGAGACAGAAAATTAACAAGGATATTCAGGACTCGAACTGAGCTCTGGATCAAGTGGACCTAGTAGACATTTACAGAACTCTCCACCCCAAATCAACAGGATACACATTATTCTCAGTGCCACATGGCACTTATTCTAAAATCAACCACATAATTGGAAGTAAAACACTCCTTAGCAAATGCAAAAGAACTGAAATCATAACAGTCTCTCAGACCACAGAGCAATCAAATTAGAACTCAGGATTAAGAAACTCAGTCAAAACCACACAACTATGTGGAAATTGAACAACTTGCTCCTGAATGACTACGTAAATCATGAAATTAAGGGGAAATAAAGAAGTTCTTTGAAACCAATGAGAACAAAGAGACAACATACCAGAATCTCTGGGACACAGCTAAAGCAGTGTTAAGAGGTAAATTTATAGCACGAAATGCCCACATCAGAAAGCTAGAAAGATCTCAAATCAACACCCCAACATCACAATTGAAAGAGCTAGAGGCAAGAGCGAACTAATCCAAAATCTAGCAGAAGACAAGAGATAACTAAAGTCAGAGAAAACTTGAAGAAGATAGAGACATGAAAAATCCTTCAAAAACCAAATGAATCCAGGAGCTGGTTTTTTGAAAAAATTAACAAAATAGATAGACCACTAGCTAGACAAGAAGAAGAGAGAGAAGAATCAAACAGAGACAATAAAAGTTGATAAAGGGATATCACCACTGATCTCACAGAAATACAAACTACCATCAGAGAATCCTATAAACATCTCTACGCAAATAAACCAGAAAATCTAGAAGAAATGGATAAATTCCTGGACACATACATCCTACCAAGACTAAACCAGGAAGAAGTTGAATCCCTGAATAGACCAATAACAAGCTTCGAAATTGAGGCAGTAATTAATAGCCTACCAACCAAAAAAAGCCCAGGACCAGACAGAGTCACAGCTGAATTCTACCAGAAATACAAAGAGGAGTTGGTACTATTCCTTCTGAAACTATTCCAAACAATTGAAAAGGAAGGACTCCTTCCTAACTCATTTTATGATGCCAGCATCATCCTGATACTAAACCTGGCAGAGACAGAACAAAAAAACAAAACTTCAGGATAATATCCCTGATGAACATTGATGTAAAAATCCTCAATAAAATACTGGCAATCCGAATCCAGCAGCACATCAAAAAACATATCCACCATGATCAAGTCAGCTTCATCCCTGGGATGCAAGGCTGGTTCAACATACACAAATCAATAAATGGAATCCATCACATAACCAGAACCAAAGATAAAAACCATATGATTATCTCAATAAATGCAGAAAAGGCCTTTGATAAAATTTGACATCCCTTCATGTCCAAAACTCTCAATAAACTAGTTATTGATGGAACATATATTAAAATAATAAGAGCTATTTATGACAAACCCACAACCAATATCATAATGAATGGGCAAAAGCTGGAAGCACTCCCTTTGAAAACTGGTACAAGGCAAGAATGCCCTTTCTCAAAACTCCTATTCAACATAGTATTGGAAGTTCTGGCCAGGGCAATCAGACAAGAGAAAGAAATAAAGTGTATTCAAATAGGAAGAGAGGAAGTCAAGTTGTCTCTGTTTGCAGAAGATGTGATTTTATATTTAGAAAACCCCATCATCTCTGCCCAAAATCTTCTTGAACTGATAAGCAACTTTAGCAAAGTCTTAGGATACAAAATCAATGTCCAAAAATAACATTTCTTTACAACAACAATAGGCAAGCACAGAGCCAAATTGTGAATGAACTCCCATTCACAATCGCTACAAAGAGAATAAAATACCTAGGAATACAGCTAACAAGGGATGTGAAGGAACTCTTTAAGGAGAACTACAAACCACTGCTCAAGGAAATAAGAAAGAACACAAATAAATGGAAAAACATTCCATCTTCATGGATAGGAAGAATCAATATTGCTAAAATGGCTGTACTGCCCAAAGTAATTTATAGATTCAATGCTATTTCCATCAAACTACCATTGACGTTCCTCACAGAATTAGAAGAAAAAAAAAAACTACTTTTAATTTCACATGGAATCAAAGAAGACCCTGTATAGCCAAGACAATCCTAAGCAAAAAGAACAAAGCTAGAGGCACCACACTACCTGACTTCAAACTATACTACAAGGCTACAGTAACCAAAACAGCATGGTACTGTTACCAAAACAGATATATAGACCAACAGAACAGAACAGAGACCTCAGAAATAACACCACACATCTACAACATTCTGATCTTTGACAAACCTGATAAAAACAAGCAATGGGGAAAGGATCTCCTATTCAGTAAATGGTGCGGGGAAAACAGGCTAGCCATATGCAGAAAACTGAAACTGGACCCCTTCCTTACACATTATACAAAAATTAACTCAAAATGGATCAAAGAATTAAATGTAATATCCCAAACCATAAAAACTCTAGGAGAAAACCTAGGCAATACCATTCAGGACATAGGCATGGGCAAAGACTTCATGACAAAAATGCCAAAAGCAATAGCAACAAAAGCCAAAATTGACAAATGGGATCTAATAAAACCAAAGAGCTTCTGCACAGCAAAAAGAAACTAGCATCAGAGTGAACAGGCAACTTACAGAATGGGAGAAAAATTTTGTAATCTACTCATCTGACAAGTGTTTAATATCCAGAATTTACAAGGAACTTAAACATATTTACAAGAAAAAGACAACCTCATCAAAAAGTGGGCAGAGGATATGAACAGACACTTTCAAAAGAAGACATTTACACAGCCAACAAACATATGAATAAAAGCTCAACATCACCGATCATCAGAGAAATGCAAATCAAAACCACAATGAGATACCATCTCACACCAGAGTGGTGATTATTAAAAAGTCAGGAAACAATAGATGCTGGCGAGACTGTGGAGAAATAGGAACTCTTTTACACTGTTGGTGGGAATGTAAATTAGTTCAACCATTGTGGAAGACAGTGTGGTGATTCCTCAAGGATCTAGAACTAGAAATGCCATTTGATCCAACAATCCCATTACTGGGTATATATTCAAAGGAATATAAATAATTCTACTATGAAGACACACGCACATATATGCCTCCTGCAGTTATTTGCAATAGCAAAGACATAGAACCAATCCAAATGCTCATCAATGATAGACTGGATAAAGAAAACATGGTAAATATACACCATGGAACACTATGCAGCCCTAAAAAGGAATGAGATCATGTACTTTGCAGGGACATGGATGAAGTTGGAAGCTATCATCCTCAGCAAATAATGCAGGAACAGAAAACCAAACACTGCATGTTCTCACTCATAAGTGGGAGGTGAACATTGAGAACTCATGGACACAGAGAAGGGAACAACACACACCAGGGTCTGTTGGGAGGTGGGAGTGTGAGGGGAGGGAACTTAGAGGACGGGTCAATAGGTGCAGGAAATCACCATGGCACATGCATACCTATGTAACAACCTATGTAACCAACCTGCACATTCTGCACATGTATCCCATTTTTTGTTAGAATAAAGAAAAAAATTAACATTATTACATCCATGTTTCTCTCTGTATGTACTTTTAAAGTACTTGTGACATTGAGTTACAGGGCTTTGACTCCTGGGTCTAAAAAGGACACCAAGTCCTGCTAAATTTTAAACACTGACAGCAGTTAAAGCCCCATCTTCAGGCCTGGTAGAAGATGTCAATCAAAATAAATGGCATTCCTGAAACACAGGGCCAGAAATTAGAGATATTCAACTCCTCAAGGCCCAGGGACTACTGCAGAAGAGGTGGGCATGTGAGATTTTAAGGGCCGATTTTGAGACATAAAATAAGCTCAGTTTCCCCATAAATTAATCATTAATGTCAAAGGCACACACTGATGCAAGACCAGCATATGGGCCCATGTCAGATTTAACAAGGTTTTCTTGAAGCATTAACTGACTCCTAAATAGAGGTTGTAAAGGTTATGAAAGGATTATGGAAGTTATATCTTATGGTCAAAATTAAAATTTTATAGACTACAAAATTTTGAAAAACTTAATTGGCTTCATGTTCTTTTTATTAGGGCTTATTATTTGGAAAATCAAGTCTTTTCTATCAAAGAATGAAGGCTTTCACCTTTTTTTTTTTGTAAATACTTGAGTTATCACTTTGATCAAATGAATGACTTATTTTACAATGACCTGTGATGTCAAGTGCTTTAACCCTTTGATATTTGACAAACTTTCCAAAATCAAATTATAAATTATATCTTTTTCTGATCTAATTAATCCTTTGAGATATTAGTTTCCCTAAAGTCCAAAAATGAAATAATTTGATTTGGTGTAAAAATTATACAAGAAACAGTGTCATATATGAAAAGGTATTTGGTTTTCTTTAGGATGTATTTGTATAAATGTTATTGGTATGTGTTCCAAAATCACGGGAAACTCCTACAATTCTGATATGACTTAGTGTATATTATCAGTAATAATTATAATTGTTATGTTAAATTACTGTATGCCACAGAGGTAACAAATTTCCTTGTCAACTGTGTCTTTGACTATGGCTGCCCTAAAACCTTTCATCATTCACAGACAATTGTCTTGTTTGATCCTTCTTAGAAGGTGGTTTTATAATCAGCTATAGAACTGTGTAACAGGCGTTGTTAAATGCAGGTTTCTGATAACTTTGGAGTTTGTGACATTAGAATGGAGGAAAAATCTTTCAGGACTCTCATGAAGACCTGAAATGTTCATGAATATCAAGCAGAACAGGAGTTAACTCTGTGAACTGAACTAATAGAAGACGAAAGTAAACCTTTTAACTTTTTGGTTAAAACATTGCTAATCCTTTGTTTTCTTTTTCAGAGTCAAGAAAACTTTTAAGCTAGTTACAGCTTGTAACAACTGGGTAAAGTATACTCCTGTGAACAAAATTTGAAGCATATTTCTCTCTACCTAATTTCTTCAGAATTTGGAAACTATTTGTGAGTATTCTTAACTTATGACAATACAGTTATTTGCATAAGTGCAATAAGAATCTGTTTTCATGTGTAATAGGACACAATTGAAGAAACTGGTTATTCTACCAAGGCTTTGACTGGAATGGTGTGCTGTCCTTTAAGGGATCAAACCTAATTTATGGAGCCGATAACAGCCCCTTGGAAAAAGTAGCCTCTTACCTTTGTCTGCACAGCTCTGTACAGGGTTCCTAACCTGTGGCAAGTAAAGAATGTCACTTTCTCACAGGCCAGTAGTCCCAAGTGTATCTTGGAACCTCAAGAGGAGAGGAAATTCACCCAGCTCTCAGGAATTTGATGGCACAAATCCATGGCTGGGCTCGGCTTTAGAAAAGTCTTATCTGAGATTCCTTCTAGGGAACAAAGTACCATTGGAGTCAATTTAAAAGTCTACGTAAAAAAATAATTATTCTTGCTGCATTGTATACAAATAATTAGGTCAAGTATAATAAAGCAAACCAGTCCTACCATAATTTGTCTTTAGTAAAAATGGGAAACTGGAGAGAGAAAAATGGTTTCAAAACTATAGTACACCTGTTGTTAGATTCTAATCTTGCCTAATGTTTTTCAATTTTATTATTTTCTACTGTTTGGATCGAATTCTAATTTTTCTTGGCTACAAGTCTTCAAAATAATGTTTTCAACTTTCTTTTCCTTTTTTTCCCCATTTTCCCATTTCTCAAATTTTCCATTTGAGTCACTGAAACTAAGCTGTGCTTTCATATAGCCCTATGAACTGAAGCTAGACAACTTAAACTACAGCAAAAATAACAGCAACCTATTTACATACATAAGCCACCTTCATACTAGCCTACTGATGTATGGACTTCAGAGTAACGTTGCCTATATTGATTTTCCAGGTTCATTCTTTCGTTTGTTGTTGTTTTTCTCCCTTCCTCCCCCTATTTTTTCTTCATAGGACATGAGACTTCAAAACCTGTTAAAAATGAGCTTTTCCTAATAAATCAGGACCTACCTGTCTAGGAATAAACCATGCTAGCCACAAGAGATCAGACAAAACCTGGGACCAGAGACTCATTTTCTTCTAAAATGCTTTCTCCAAAAGATTTTTAAAAAGAAAAGGTGTGGGGGGGCGGGAGTGGAGGGAATGTGAAAGGAAAATATCTTGGGCCCCCAAAGTCACTAAGCTAAAGGGAAAATTCAATCTGGGAACTGCTTGAGGTAAACCTGCCTCCCATTCTATTCAAAGTCATCCCTCTGCTCACTGAGATAAATGCATATCTGACTGCTTCCTTTGGAAAGGCAATCCAGAAACTAAAAAAAAAAAAAAAAAAAAAAAAATGGAACCAATTTTCTCTCACCTACCTGTGACCTGGAAGCCCCTTCCCTGCTTCAAATTGTCCTGCTTTTGTTTAGAGTTGTCCCATCTTTCCGGACCAAACCAATGTTCATTTTACGTATGTTGATTGATGTTTCATGTCTCCCTAAAATGTATAAAACCAAGCTATGCTCTGACCACCCTGGGCACATGCCATCAGGACCTCCTGAGGCTGTGTCATGAGCACACATCCTCAACCTTGGCAAAATAAACTTTCTAAATTACCTGAGATTTGTCTCAAATTTTGAGGATTCACAGTAGAAAGAATGTTTTAAATTTTTGAGCTGTCATTTTGTTTTTATGTTAATGTTTGTTGGAAACATGGTTAATGATGTAGGATAGATTAATCATATATAAAAGTATGGGTTGAGTAACACTATAATAGCTTTAAATGTTGCCATGATGATGGTGTGGTTTTTGTTAGTTCTTGAATAATAATTCATTTGAGAAGAAATCCTGTAAGTGGAGGTAGACCTAAGGATAAAAGGGTAATAAGGATTATGGAAGTTATTAATGGTAATTTATTCCATATGTGTGATAGCGATAGGGTTGTGGTGTTTGTATTCAAGCTAAATATTATGAATATGGTGAGTATTAGGATTACATAAATTAGTAAATTTAGAATTATTGCAGAAGGGCTATAAAAGGAGGTAGATGTTTTTCAGCCTATGTGTGCAATTGATGTGTAGGCTAAGATTTTTCAAAGTTTTGTCTGATTAAGTCTTCCTCACCCTCTTACTAGAACAGACAGCATAGCAATTGTTAGCATTATATTTAGATCAACTGATGATGATACCTGAAACATAATTGAAATTGGTGCTAGTTGTTGCCAATCAAGAAAAATGAGGAGACAAGTCTCAATCATTTTAGGAGGTTTATTTGCCAAAGTTAAGGATGTGCACCCAGGAAACAGGTCAATGCCTTTCTCCTAAGATGATTTTCAGGGCCCCAAATTTAAAGAGAAAAGGGCAGGGTATTGAGAAGTACACAATTTTCATGTAAGAGGGGGATAGGGAAAAACAGTCATTCATGCCTTTGTCTTGCTCAGTGAATCTGCATTTTTACTTAAGATGACACAGACAAATGGGGCAGAGGGAAAATGCAAGGAATCTACTTTTACGTAAGATAACACAGGCAACATGGGACAGGGGAACAATCAGATATGCATTTGTGTCAGGTGGGCAGGGGAGTGACTGCACCTGTCAATTAACTATAAATTTACATTGTCATGGTGAAATTTTAACAGAAACACCTTAGGGTAAAGATCTTGGAGCTCACTAGGAATTTCCTCGTGAGCAAAATATGGGGGAGGCGTGTAGCTTTTCATCTTGTAGTCATCTTATTTAGGAATCAAAAGAGGGAGACAGTTTTGAGTGACCCAGTTCCCAGCTTAACTTTTCCCTTTGGCTTAATGAGCTTGGGGTCCCAAGATTTATTTTCCTTTCACATTGTCATCATGTTAGTAGAATTACAACTGATGTTAGTGAGATTCCTTGTGTAACTACTGGCACTTAAAAATGGAAGGGTGATAATCCAAGTTTCATAACTAGTGCTATAATAATTATTAGGGATGCTGTTTGGCTGGAAATTTTTACAACTCTTCATTGTCCAGAGTACAATATATTAATGATAATGAGCATTGTTAGGAGTATAGATACAGTTGCTTGTGTTAATATTTAGCTACTTCTGTGGATCACGGGTTTGCTTATTTGATTGAAATGGGGGTAATGATATATATTTATTTCTAGTCCTATTCAGATTATTAATCACTGTGAGCTGAATATGTGATTATGGTTCCTATGAAGAGAGTAAACAGGATGGTGGAAAAGATTAAGGGATTAATTAGTACAAAAAGGATATAAACCAAAATGTTCAGGGTATGGACAGAACAGCTTATTAAGCTGCCCTTACTATAGAATACAGTGTATCAGGTAGCACAAAGATTTTTGAATTCTTAAGAGTAGGTTTAATTCCTATAGTTCTGTAAATAGAGGATTTAAACCTCTTTTATTTACTCTACGAAAATAACACTTTTACCAGACTTTTTAAAATCTTTTTGGTAGAATACTAGATAGTAAAATGGGCATATAGATGTGTCATGCATAATGCTAGTGCAAATGCTTAAAAAAAAATCTTCAAACAGGTGCATGAGTTGATCATATTGGAATTGTGGATATGATGCATGAACTCATAAGAGGAGTGTTTTAACGATAGAATTTATAATATAAATTTCCTGTATGTGAATGTCATGGAGTGCCCCTAGAAAAATGATAGTGTTTAGTGCTTATTATAATGATGTTGGTGTATTCTGCTATTTAAAAAGTTTGGGCAAATGGGCCTGCAGCATATTCAACTTTAAGGCCTGTTACCAGTTCTGACTCATTCTCTGACAGAATGAATAGAGCTCAAGTAGTTTCTGTTAGTGTTGAAATAAATTTTATTATGAACAAGGGTCATGATGGAAGAATTAGTCATATATATTCTTTGGTAATAATTAGGATATTGACAGTGTAAATGATCTGTTTATTAGGAGAACTGGTAATAGGATAATGGCTAGAGTGACTTCATATGAAATTGTTTGTGCTGCTATTCATAGTGTACCACTTAATGCATAATTTGAATTTGATGCTCATCCTGATCATAGGATAGAAGATATGGCTAGGCTTGATGTACCTAAGATGAACAGTATTCCTATATTTAGGCTAATTAATGGATGTGGTATAGGTAATGGGATTCATATAGTAAGTACAAGGGCTAGGGCTAGAGTAGGTGCAATACTGTATAAGAGTATAGAAGATGTCAGTGGTCACAGTGGCTCTTTAATAGTTTTATTGTGCCTACGAAGGGTTGAAGTAGGCCACAAGGGCCTATACTGTTAGGCCCTTTGAGAAGCTGCATAAAGGCTAATACTTTTTGTTCAACTAATGTTAAGAATGCTATAGAGAGAATGGCAGGGGTAATGAGTAGGTGAAGATGAATTATAAACATGCTGTTAAGAAGAATAGTTGGCCGGGTGTGGTGGTTTATGCCTGTAATCCCAATACTTTGGGAGGCTGAGGTGGGCGGATGATGAGGTCAGGAGATCGAGACCATCCTGGCTAACACGGTAAAACCCCATCTCTACTAAAAATACAAAAAATTAGCCGGGCATGGTGGCACGCGCTGGTAGTCCCGGCTACTCGGGAGGCTGAGGCAGAAGAACCACTTGAACCCAGGAGGTGGAGGTTGCAGTGAGCCGAGATCATGCCATTGCACTCTAGCCTGGGTGGCAGAATGAGACTCTGTCTCAAAAAAAAAAAAAAAAAAAAAAAAAAAAAAAAAAAAAAAAGTTGAGGAGGGGGCAGAGTAAGATAATGGACTAGAAGGCTCCACCAATTGTACCAACACCCCCTGACAAGGGTGCCAATTTAGCAACTATCTACACACAAAAAAGCACTTTCATAAAAGCCAAACACCAGTTAAGCACCCACAGTACCAGTTTTGAACTTCCTATCACTGAAGGAGGTACTGAAGAGGCAGGAAAAACAGTCTTGAATACTGAACACCACCACTTCCCCATTGCCCCCATTGTCCAGCAGCAGCAACCTGTTGCTGAGAGTTTCTGTGTGCTGGAGAGAGGGAGGGCCAGCAATTGTGAGGCATTGAACTCAGCACTGCCCTTGTTACAGCAGAAAGCAAAACTGGACCAAACTCACCTAATGCCTACCCATGGAGGGAGAATTTAAACCAGACCTAGCCAGAGCGGAATTGCTGATCCCAGTGGTTCGAACTTGAGTTTCCACAGGCCTCACCACTGTGGCCTAAAGTGCTTGGTGTCTCCAAATAAATTTGAAAGGCATTGAAAGGCAGTCTAGGCCACAAGGATTGCAACACCTAGATGAGTCCTAGTGCTAACTGAGCCCACTGCCAGTGAACTAGAGGGGCACTTGACCTACTAAGACATCAGCCTGCACAACTAAGGGAGTGCTGGTATCACACCTCTCCTAAACCCAGGTTGCAAAGCTCTCGGCTCCAAAAGAGATCTCTTACTTCTACTTGAGGAGAAAGAACAGTGGGAGGACTTTGTCTTGCATCTTGGATACCAGCTCAGCCACAGCAGGACAGAGGACCAATTAGAGTCATGAGGCCCCCTTTCCAGGCCCTAGCTCCCAGATGACATTTCTAGACATACCCTGGGCCAGAAGGGAACCCACTGCTTGAAGGGAAGGACCTAGTCCTGCTCCTGGCAGAATTTATCACCTGCTAACTGAAGAGCCCTTGAGCCCAGAATAACCAGCAGTTGTACCCAGGTAGTATGTTGAGGGCCTTGGGTGAGACTCTGAGACTTACTGGCTTCAGGTGAGACTCAGCACATTCCCAATTGTGTTGGCTATGGAGTGAGACTCCTTCTGCTTGAGAAAAATAGAGGGAAAAGTAAAAGGAACTTTGTCTTACACTTTAGGTACCAGCTCAGCTACAGGGGAGTAGAACACCAAGTGGGCTCCTGGGGTCCCACTTGGTGGGACTAATTCCAGGACTTCATTATTTGACAGTATTTCTTGACCTGCCCTGGGTCAGAGGGGAGTCCACTTCCCCGAATGGTGAACCCCAGGTGAGGCAGTATTCACCACAAGATGACTGAAGAGACTTTGGGCCTTAAGGGAAGATCAGAGGTAGTCTGGCAATATTCCTGTGGGCCTGAGGTGGCACCGGCCATGAGGTGAGGCTCCTCTGCCTTTGGAAAGGGGAGAAAAGAGTGGGAAAGACTGTATCTTGTGGTTTGAGTGCCAGCTCATCCACAATGCACTAGAACACCAGGCAGACTTCTAAGGTTTTTGACTCCACCCTAGATTCTGGATGACACCTCTGGATCCACCAAGACCCTGAAGGAACTTGCTTCCCCGAAGGGAAGGACACAGGCCTAGCTAGCTTTGCCACCTAAAGATTGTAGAGCCCCAGGGCTTTAAGCAAACATAGCTGGTAGCCAGGAAGTGGTAACAGCAGGCCTTGGGTGAGACCTAGCGATGTACTAGCTTCAGGCCCAGCACAATCCTAGGCTTGCGGTCCCACCTAAAGCAGATACAGTTTAGATCACAACATTCAAGTCCTTTTGGAAAGCCTTCCCAAAAAGGATGGGTAAAAACAAACCCAGACTGAAAAGTACAATAAATACCTAACTCCACAATGCCCAGACACAGACAAACATCTGCAAGTGTCAAGACCAGCCAGGAAAACATGACCTCACCAAATGAACTAAATAAAGTCACATATCTCTATTTCTCCAGGATTGGTCCCTGGAAACACACTTCACCTCTAAAGGCACATATAAGCTGAAAATAAAGCAATGAAAAAAGATATTCCATGCCAACGGCAACCAAAAAGGGCAGGAATTTCTATACTCATATCAGACAAAATAGATTTCAAGGCAAAAACTGTAAGAAAAGACAAAGAAGGTCACTATATAATGATGAAGGGATCAATTTAGCAAGAGGAAATAACAATTTTAAGAATATATATACCCAAACTGGAGCACCCAGGTATATAGAGCAAATATTGCCAGAGCTAAAGAGATAGATAGATTCCAATATAATAATAGCTGGAGACTTCAACACTTCACTATCAGCATTGGACAGATCTCCCAGACAGAAAATTAACAAAGAAATTTTTGACTTAATCAAAACTATGGAACAAATGTACCAAATAGAAATTTACAGAATATTTTATCCAATGGCTGTAGAACACACATTCTTTTCCTCAGCACAGGGCTTATTCTGAAGGATAGAACATATGGTAGGTCACAAAACAAGTCTGAAAACATTCAAAAAACTGAAATAATATCAAGCATCTTCTCTGACCACAATGGAATAAAACTAAAAATCAATAATGAGGAATTTTGGAAACTATGCAAAAATGCAGAAATTAAACATTATGTTCCTGAATGACCAGTGGGACAATAAAGAAATTAAGAAGGAAGCTGAAAAAGTTCTTGAAACAAATAATAATGGGAACACTAAAACCTATGGGATACGGCAAAAGCAGTACTCAGAGGGTAGTTTATAGGTATAAATGTCTACATCAAATGAAGATAAACAACTTGATGCATCTTAGAGAACTACAAAAGCAAGAACAAATCTCAAACCCCAAATTAGAAAAAAATAAATAAAGATCAGAGCAGATATAAATGAAATTGAAATGAAGAAAACAACACAAAAGGTCACTGAAACGAAAACTTGGGTTTTTGCAGTTAAATGAAATTGACAAACCTTTAGCCAGACTAAGAAAAAAAAAAAGAAGATACAAATAAATAAAATAAGAGATGAAAAAGGAGACATTACAACTGATAGCACAGAAATGCAAATGATCATTAGTGGCTATTATGAGCAACAACATGCCAATAAATTTGAAAATCTAAAAGAAATGAACAAATTTTAGACACATACAACCTACCAAGATTGAACCAGGAAGAAATCCAAAACCTGAACAGACCCATAACAAGTAATGAAATTAAAGCCATAATAAAAAGTCTCCCCAGTGATACGGTTTGGCTTTTTGTCCCTACCCAAATCTTATCTTGTAGCTCCCATAGTACCCACATGTTGTGGGAAGGACCTGGGGGAAGATGATTGAATTATGGGGATGGGTCTTTCTCGTGCTGTTCTCGTCATAGTGAACGGGTCTCATGAGATCTGATGGTTTCAAAAACAGGAGCTTCTCTGCACAAGCTCTCTCTCTCTCTTTGTCTGCTGCCATTCATGTAAGGTGTGACTTGTACCTCCTTGCCTTCCACCATTATTATGAGGCTTCTCCAGCCATGTAGAACCGTAAGCCCAGTTAAACCTCTTTCTTTTGTAAATTGCCCAGTCTCGGGTATGTCTTTATCGGCAGTGTGAAAACAGACTAATACACCTAGTAACAAGAAAGTCTAGGACCCCATGGCTTTACTGCTAAATTCTACCAAACATTTAAAGAGAAGTAATACCTAAATCCTACTCAAACTATTCCAAAAAACAGGAGGAGGGAATACTGCCAAACTCGTTCTATGAGGACAGTATTATTCTGACACCAAAACCAGACAAAAACACATTAAAAAAAAAACTATAGGCCAATTTCTATGATGAATATTGATGCAAAAATCTTCAACAAAATACTGGGAAACCCAATTCAATGATACATTAAAAAGATCATTCATCATGACCAAGTGGGATTTATCTTTGGGATGCAAGGACAGTTTAACATATGCAAATCAATCAATGTGATATATCATGTCAACAGAAAGACAAAAACCATATGATCACTTCAATTGATGCTGGAAAAGCATTTGATAAAATTCAACATCCCTTTCATGATAAAAACCCTCAAAAAACTGGGGTAGAAGGAACATACCTCAATGTAATAAAACCCATATTGACAGACCCACAGCTAGTATCATACTGAATGGGGAAAAAATCGAAAGCCTTTTCTCTAAGATCTGGAACATAATATGGATGTCCACTTTCACCGCTGTTATTCAATATAGTATTGGAGCTCTTAGCTAGAGCATCCAAAGAAAAGAAATCTATAAAGTGCCCCCAAGTTGCAAAGGAAGAATTAAAATCATCCTTGTTTGCAGATGACATTATCTTATATTTGGAAAAACCTAAAGACTCCACCAAAAAACTATTCATACTAATAAATAAACTCAGTAAAGGTACAGGATACAAAATCAACATGGAAAAATCAGTAGCATTTCTATATGCCACCAGTGAACAATCTGAAAAAAAAAATAAATAAAAACGTAATCCCATTTACAACAGCCACAAACGAAATAAAATACCTAGGAATTAACCAAAGAAGTGAAAGATCTCTATAATGAAAACTACAAAGGACTGATGAAAGAAATTGAAGGGGACACCAGAAGATGGAAAAATATTCCTCGTTCAGGCATTGGAAAAATCAATATTGTTAAAATGCCCATACTACCCAAAGCAATCTACAGATTCAATGCAATTCCTATCAAAATACCAATGACAATCTCCACAGAAACAGAAAAAAGTACCCTAAAAGGGATATAGAACCACAAAAGACCCAGAATAGCTTAAGCGATCCTGAGCAATAAGAACAAAAGTGGAGGAACCACATTACCTGACTTCAAATTATACTACAGATCTAAAGTAACCAAAACAGCATACTACTGTCATAAAAACAGATACATAGATGAATGGAATAGAATAGCGATCCCAGAAAGAAATCCATACGCCTACAGTGAATCATTATTGATAAAGGTGCCAAAAACATATAAACAGTACCTTCAATAAATGGTCCTGGGAAAACTGGATACCTATATGCAGAAGAATGAAACTAGACCCCTATCTCTCATCATATACAAAAATCAAATCAAAATGGATTAAAGAATTGAATCTAAGACCTCAAACTATAAAACTACTACAAGAAAACTTTGGGAAAACTCTCCAGAACATCAGTCTGGGCAAAAATTTCTTGAGTAATACCCTGCAAGCACAGGCAACCAGAGCAAAAATGGACAAATGGCATTACATCAAGTTAAAAAGCTTCTGCACAGCAGAGGAAACAATCAACAAAGTCAAGGAACAATCCATAGAATGGGTAAAAATGTTTGCAAACTACCCACAAGGAATTAATAACCAGATGTATAAGTATCTCAAATAATTCTATAGGAAAAAATATAATAATCTGATTTTTAAAATGGGCAGGCCAGGCGCAGGGGCTCACGCCTGTAATCCCAGCACTTTGGGAGGCCAAGGCGGGTGGATCACGAGGTCAAAAGATCGAGACCATCCTGGCCAAAATGGTGAAACCCCGTCTCTACTAAAAATATATGCTGAGCATGGCATGCACCTGTAGTTCCAGCTACTCGGGAGGCTGAGGCAGAAGAATCACTTGAACCCAGGAGCTGGAGGTTGCAGTGAGCTGAGATCACACGCCACTGCACTCCAGCACTCCAGCCTGGCGACAGAGTGAGACTCCATTTAAAAAAAAAAAAAATCTGAATAGACATTTCTCAAAGGAAGACATACAAATGACGAACAGGCATATATAGGTGTTCAACATCATGAATCATCAGAGAAATGCAAATCAAAACTACAATGAGATATCATCCCTTCTCAGTTAAAATGGCTTATGTCTGAAAGACAGGCAATAACAAATGCAGGTGAAGATGTGGAGAAAAAAGAGCCCTCGTACACCGTTGATGGGAACGTAAATTACTACAACCACTGTAGAGAACAGTTTGGAGCTTCCTCAGAAAACTGAAAATAGAGTTACCCATGTGATCCAGCAATCCTACTCTGGATATATACCCAAAAGAAAGGAAATCAGTATATTGAAGAGACATCTGCACTCCCATGTTTATTGCCACTCTGTTTACAATAGACAAGAGCTGGAAGAAGCCTGTGTCCATCAACAGATGAATGGATAAAGAAAATGTGGTACTTGTACACAATGGAGTACTATTTAGCCATAAAAAAGAATGAGATCCAGTCATTTGCAAAATCATGGATGGAAATGGTGATCATTATGTTAAGTGAAGTAAGCCAGGCATAGAAGGAGAAAGATTGCATGTTCTTATTTACTTGTGGGGTCTAAAAATCAAAACAATTTAACTTGTGGAGATAGAGAGTAGAAGGATAGTTACCAGAGGCTGGGAAAGGAATTGGGGAGGGCTGGGGAGAGGTAGGGATGGTTAATCAGTACAAAAAATTGTTAGAAAGAATGAAACAGACCTAGTATTTGATAGCACAACAGGGTGACTACAGTCAATAATAACTTAATTGTATATTTTAAAACAACTAAAAGAGTATAATTGGATTTTTTGTAACAGAAAGGATAAATTCTTGAGGAGACAGATATCCATTTTCCATGATGTGATTAATATGCATTACATGCCTGTATCAAAATGTCCCATGTACCCCATAAATACATACACCTACTGTATACCCACAAAAAACAAAAATAAAATAAACAATTATTTTAAAAAGAAGAGTAATTGAACCTCTGATCATAAAGTTTCAAGTTTTATGCAATTACCAGGCTCTACCATCTTAACAAGTCCTGTTTTGGGGCAAGGTGTATAATAATAAGTTAGATCTAGATTATATCATCTATTGAATTGAGGGTGCTTTCTATGTGCCATAATTCTCTTCTCTTTTTGTTTTGGGAGAAATATTAAATAGGTGGAAACCAACCCAGATCCTGAACTCAAATCACGTAGGACTTTGGTCATTGAAAACATGAACCATTAATAGCTGTTATACTATTGGGATGTTCTGATCCCACATCAGGATGGTAAATCCCTATGGTTGATATGAACTCTAAGATACGATCATGCTGTTATCCCTAGGGTAACTTGTTCT
The DNA here is from genome assembly GCF_007565055.1 of Rhinopithecus roxellana. Lineage (NCBI taxonomy): Eukaryota > Metazoa > Chordata > Mammalia > Primates > Cercopithecidae > Rhinopithecus > Rhinopithecus roxellana. The sequence goes on along the minus strand of NC_044555.1, from coordinate 101,486,066 downwards.
ATTGATCAAATTGCTTGGGCCAATAAATTACAAAATACTTTTATGAATAACTAGTCTAGTCCAGGTTTTAATCATTCAGAGGTTGTACGGTGCTCTGAAGTTACCCCAGCTGAAATTTTTAGCCCAGTAGATTAAATGTTATTCCTTTAAATAGTTAATATTTTGTTTGTGGCCTAATTAATTAAATCTCCATTGGGTCTTCTTGTTTTATCTCCCCATGAGAATCACTAAAGTTAGAGACTGACCATACCAAGCACTGACAAGGTTGTGGAGGATGAAGCTCTGCTGAGACAATGAAAAATTGTACAACCACTTTGAAAACAGTTTGGCAGTTTCTTACAATGTTAGTCTTACATCTATAACATGTTCCAGCCACTGCAATCCCAAGTATTTACCCTAGAGAAAGAAAGCACATTTCTCTGTAAAGACCCATACACAAGATCCCCTAAATTGAATACAACCCAAATATCCATCAGCAAGTGAATGGACAAAACGAATTGTAGTATATCCTATACTGTAATGCTACTCTGTAATGAAAAAAAAAAAAGAACTATTGAAATAGGCAATAAAATGGATAAATCTAAAAATACACAGAGTGAACGAAAGAAGCCAGATCCCTTAAAAAAAACCTCTATGATTCTATTTAAATAAATGAAATCTAATCTATAATGACAAAAGTGCTGTATTTGTCTGGAGACAGGACAGTGGGAGGAATGGGTAGGCTGGGTACAACAGAACTGAAAATGTTATGTCCTGGAAAATAATAACAATGATATTCAAGCCTATATGGTTACTTTAGGGGACATGGCAGGGTATCATTAGAATAGGGCAAACTAGATACTGAAGGACCAAGAGGGCAGAGTAGGAAATATCAGCCTTCATCACTCCCCACCACAAAAAACAAGTGTAGACAGCTATCCACAAACTAAAGTATTCATGGGAGGGCTCAGGGGCCCATTTAAGAATCTGCAGCAACACAGTAGAAAAAAAAATGGGGACTATCCACACAGAAAATATTGCTGGTGAGATCAGTATACTTGAGATGCCAGGAGATGTCTAGGAGCAAAGAAGAAAGGCAAAGGCTATAGATATTAGCCACGTGGCAGGAACCACCATGGTCCACAGCAGTCTGCTCTGGAGAGGACACTGGCATCTTTTGCCACTGAGATAACCAACGGTCATTCCTGCCCAAGGAACCCCAGAGAGGGAGAAGAGGCTGCACACTTCTCATCTCAAGAAGCAGCAGCTATTGTACCACTCTGGGACCAGAGGTACCACCTGTCTCAATCCTGCATGTGTCACTGACCCCCAAGCTACAGCTACTCTGTAAATACCCATACTCCAGACCTCAGCTCTGTGCCTCACTGTGCCTGCTCATGCTTCAGACACCAGAGCCACTGCCACAGAGACCTAGGTCATACCCTTGGCCCCTAAGCCAAGGTCACTTTGCACATGTCTGTACTCCAGAAAACAAATTAACAACCATTGAAGGCTAGCCCATACTCCAGACCCTGGATAGGAAGAATAATCTCTAGTGTTCTACAGCATTATACTAAATTATCAAACAATAATTTAATGTATTTTTTCAAAGAGCTAGAAGAGAGAATGTTGAATGTTACCAGCACATATAAATGATAAAGATTTGAGATGATGGATATTCTAACTACCCTGATTTTATCACTACACATTGTATACATGTATTGAAATATCACAGTGTACCCCATAAATATGTATGATAATCATGTGTCCATATATAATAAAATACACATTTTTCAAAGTAAGACATACAAATGGCCAACAGATATGTGAAAAAATTCTCAATATCACTAATCATGAGGGAAATGCACATTAAAACCATAACAAGATATCACCTCACACTTGTTAGGATGGCTATTATTTAAAAAAAACAAAAGATGGTAAGTGTTCACAAGGATGTGGAAAAAATGGAACCCTTGTACAATACTGGGAATGTAAATTGATACAGATATTACAGAAAACAGTATGGACGTTCCTGAAAAAAACTAAAAATAGAATTACCAAATGATCCAGCAGTCCCTCTTCTGAGTATGTATCCAAAGGAAATGAAATGAGTACCTCAAACAGATATATATACTCCCATGTTCACTGCAGCATTATTCACAATAGCCAGGTATGGAATCAACGTAAGTATCCATCAACAGATGAATAAAGAAAATGTCATACATGCACACAATGGAGTACTATTCAGCTTTTTGAAAAAAGAAGGAAATCCTGTCATTTGTGACAACATAGATGAACCTGGAGGACATTAAGTGAAATAAGCCAGGCACAGCAAGACAAATACCACATAATCTCACTTGTATATGGAATCTAAATAAGTTGAATTCATAGAAGCAGAGAGTAGAATAGTAATTACTAGAGAGAGGCTGGGGAGGGGTTTGGGGAGATGGTGGTCAATGGATACAAAATTTCAGTTAGAGAGGAGGGATAAATTCAAGAGATCTACTGTACATCACGGTGACTATGGTTAGTAAAAATATATTGAATACTTGAAAACTGCTAAAAGGGTAGATTTTAAGTGTTCACCACAAAAAAAGGTACATTAGGTAATGTGTAGGTTTATTAGCTTGATTCAGCCATTCTACAAAGTATAAAATATATCAAAACATCATATGACTTTTTAATTGACACTTTATAAATTATGGTTCATAAACAAATTTATTATACAACAGATATGGGAGAAGGCATATTATAATCTCAAATTGGTAGGAAGGCCTTCTAACTAACTGCATATTTCAACATTCATTGATGGTGCTGATGGGCATCACTCATTATGATTTATGCAGTCAGAAATATACATATAAACTTATCATAAATGCATGTTAAACATAAAGTTTCTCCCTTATCTATACCGTAAGAAAGTTTGAAACAGAACAAGAAGAGGCCTGACTTCATACAGGCCTTGCTGATCCTGCAATAACCACAGGGCTATCCAACATCTTGCACCTATGTTATCACTGAAGGTTCCAGCAATCCTGTGGGTGAGCATTTTTATCTCCAGTTTACAGAGTGGGAAACTGGGCTCAGAGAGGGTCTTTACCTTTCTCATCCTCCTGCGTCCCGCCTTTACCTGGAAAGTAGCCCCGGGACACCCTGGAACAAGACACCACACTCACTGGGGCCAGAAGAGACCCACCTCTCTCTCTTTCACCAAACAGCCAGAGCGCCGATCCCCAAATTGGGAACGAGGGGACGTCGATCTGGGGTCCTTTCTTCTCCCTAAACCCCACGGAGGTTCAGCCCACACAGCTGGGCACTCACAACCTACACCAAGTCCAAACGCCTGAAGGTGAGACACTGCTGTTCTACCCAGGCCAAATTGGTCTCATTAAAAAGTCGTCACCGTCGCTAATATGACGTCAGGTTACTATGGCAACCGCGTAGCACTGGCTTGTCTTCCAAACCTGAAAATGTCTGTGCACAACCCGCTCCTCCATCCTCTCCTCCATCCCCAGGCTTTCCCTTAAAGCAAAACATCTCCGCTCTTCATATAACTCCCTGAGAAAACATACCAATTAGAGGAACTAGGAAGGGATTCGGGCAATTTTCAAGACTCTCCACCCATTACGGCAGAGGAAAGAAAGTCCATGTTGTCAGGAATTTTGCTTTAAAAGTGACCTTAGGGGGCCGGGCGAGGTGGCTCATGCCTGTAATCCCAGCACTTTGGGAGGCCGAGGCGGGCGGATCACGAGGTCAGGAGATCGAGACCATCCTGCCTATCACGGTGAAACCCCTTCTCTACTAAAAATACAAAAACTTAGCCGGGCGTGGTGGCGGGCGCCTGTAGTCCCAGCTACTCGGGAGGCTGAGGCAGGAGAATGGCGTAAACCCAGGAGGCGGAGCTTGCAGTGAGCTGAGATGGGGCCACTGCACTTCAGCCTGGGCAACAGAGCCAGACTCTGTCTCAAAAAAAAAAAAAAAAAAAAAAAAAAAGTGACCTTAGAGGAGTATCATCAGTACACAGAAGTCTAGAGAGGTGTCCTAGGACTCTGGGAGATGAGCTAGCCCTCTGAAGAGGAACATGTACAACTCACACACTATGCTAGGCAGTTGGTTATCTGTGGCAGAAAACAGAGATATTGTTTATAGTCAAGTGACTGAATGATCTAGAAACACAAAAACTGTCATTTGAGTAATAATACAGTTATTTCAGGGAGGCCGGACTAGAATAATATAATCATTTAGTAGGCAGGAATCTAGTCAATTAAAAACACAGTAGTTTGCCTTAAAGAAATTCTTTTTTTTAATTTTTTTTAATTTTTTTTGAGACGGGGTCTCGCTGTCACCCAGGCTGGAATGCAGTGGCGCAGTCTCGGCTCACTGAAACTTCTGCCTCCCAGGTTCAAGCGATTCTCCTGCCTCAGCCTCCCGAGTAGCTGGGATTACAGGCGCTCACCACCATGCCCGGCTAATTTTTATATTTTTAGCAGAGATGGGGTTTCACCATGTTGGTCAAGCTGACCTCGATCTCCTGACCTCGTGATCCACCCTCCTCGGCCTCCCAAAGTGCTGGGATTACAAGCGTGAGCCACCGCACCCGGCCCTGCTTTAAGGAAATTCTTATCCTTCATTCCTGGTATGTTTTTCCATGTGGAAAATACATCCATGACAAAAATACATGTAGCCTCTACACACTCACTCCTCTCTATGGCAGGAATGACTTATCCGATTGGAGAATCTGGAAGGAGAAACATGATACTCTGCCCAAGCCCTCTCTTCAAATTCTTGGTAGTAAGCTGCCCTTCAGGAGGCACTTGTTCAGCTTTGCCTTCAGGGATGGGACTTACAATAGGCCCACAGGTTTACTCCTCTGTGTCTCACAGACTCTACAATTATTCCTATTGTTCTTGATTCACAATGCTTAATTCTTTACGGGGCCCCAAAAATACTCTTCTGCTTCTAGTCTGAGCTCTAAACCAACTGAGAAACATAGGAAAAGAATAAGGAGAAACATATATTGACTTTATCTCTTATAAGGTGATATTGGAGAATGTGACTTAGATTTGCTGTCACGTGGGCTTACTATAAGTTCTAGTATTGGACAGACTTATCCACCCAGCACTGCTGCATTGGAACAGTCATAAAAACCAAGGACTGCAATGTATATCTATCTGCTGTCTCCTAAAGGAGCCCTGTCTACGTGTGCCCAAGGAAAGTTACTTCCTTGCCAAGGGTTATCACTATAGCAGGAGAAAGTGTTTCAGGACACTTTCTTTGAGAAACACTTCTAAAATTGATTAAATGGCCCTTGTTCAGAATAAATACTCACTAAGACAACCTCTCAGGTTTCCTCATAGAATGGTTTGTAGCAACACCCTCTCAGTATCTTAGTTCACATGATTGCAGTAGGAATTCATCTTATGGAGTTAGGTTTCAAATTTTAAGACCAGCATGAAAAATAGATATCATGTAAATTGCCCTTGGGAATCCCTTCAAGAAGGAATTGATAACAGGTTCAGAAATCTGTACCCACATGTAAGCCAACACTCACATGATACAATTATAACCAAGTTTCACTAAGTCTTCAAAGATAAGAAAATCCCTTTCTTATCCAATGATAACACATCACAGAAAATGAGGGAAAGTTCATCAAAACCATAATGTTTTAGATGTCCATTCCTTCTTAACAAACACCTCCAATTAACAGCCATTTATTTTCTCTCAGTAGTTTGTGTGTTAACTGGGCCCAGCTGGATGTTTTCTGCTGTATGTGATGTCTGTTACCTGGGGCTGCAGTCATCTGGAGGTTCCACTCATCTGGGACATCTGAGAGAGCTCACTCACATGAATGATGACTGGTGTTGGCATCTGCTGGGAGCTCAGTTAAGGCTGTTGACCTGAGCATCTTGGCTCTCCACAGAGCCCTCCATATGTACAGTTACCAGATTAAAATGAATTCAGTTAACTTTAAATTCCAGATTAATAGGAATATTTTTTAGTTTATGTGGCATGCAGTATTGGTTTATTTAAAATTAAAATCCAACTGGATTTTCATTAAATAAATAAAAGTAAATGAAATAAATAATAAATAAAATTTTTAAATCGTCTTATTATTTGCTAAATCTGGAAAATTGCAGGGGATGATCCTGTGAATCTGTAAGTTTAATGACCATTGGAGCTGGTTCTTCCGATGGGATAGGTCTGGGGAAAATGAGATCGGATTGCAATAAAGACAAAAGTTGGCAATACTTGGCATTGGTGGAATGAAAAGCCAGCAGACGCTCACATATACTGTTGGTGCCAAGTGGATATATCTGTTTTCTAAGGCTTATAAGTTAATGACATTAATGATCTTTGATGCAAAAGTCCTATTTTTCCACCAACAAGGGAGTTTCAGCTGAGGGTTTAGAAAAGACTCATCAAGGTGACTACGATGTGCGACCTCTTAAGGGGCCCTGGCTGAGGTGGCAGATCAGAGCAACATGAGTTCCCTGCTTGGAGGAGGAAAGACAGCTACTATTTTGTTTGTTTGTTTGTTTGTTTTTGAGACGGAGTCTCGCTCTTTGCCCGGGCTGGAGTGCAGTGGCCGGATCTCAGCTCACTGCAAGCTCCGCCTCCCGGGTTTATGCCATTCTCCTGCCTCAGCCTCCCGAGTAGCTGGGACTACAGGCGCCCGCCACCTCGCCCGGCTAGTTTTTTGTATTTTTTAGTAGAGACGGGGTTTCACCATGTTAGCCAGGATGGTCTCGATCTCCTGACCTCGTAATCCACCCGTCTCGGCCTCCCAAAGTGCTGGGATTACAGGCTTGAGCCACCGCGCCCGGCCGACAGCTACTATTTTGTAAGGCAGATGGTTTAGCTGGGCCCAGCTCCAGTTTCTTCACATTAGTGTCTGGATTTAATCTCATGACAGCTGTGCTAGTGAAGTACCAGTATCCTGTCTTCCTCATGAATGTCAGTGACTATAAAGCACATGCTCCTAAACACAGAGCTGAATGGCAAGGAGGTTACTCACCAGGCCCACTGCCAGAGCCAGGGATAGAACCTGCCAGCCTGGGCACCTTGAGTTGCTGGTGATAGACCTTTAGCAAATGTATCCAGACATGTACTGTTAAGGAGGTTAATCTCTGTGTTCCTTGCTTACCCTCCCTGCGGTAGGGTTGGTGCCCCCTCTCCTTACCTCAGGGGAGGTTTGTGAGAGGGCTGAAGGCAGAAGCCTTCTGGAGCCAGTGTTTCTTCCATCCTTTATGAAAACTTAATTTGTTGAAAGGACTGGGCTGCTTGTACCTGGTAGGGAAGTGGGGGCTTCTCAGGATACAAAGATGGGAGAGGAAGGAAGACTTCTCCCAGACTGGGATGAGGTCTGAGGTCTACAAGTCTCTCCAGGAGTTGGGACCTGAGCATTGCTCTATATCAATGTTTGTGGTGAATTAGTGGATGGTCCTTCGAGGCTGGGCATCCATCCATGATTCAGATTTGATTTTCTTGTTTTGATCCAGGGGTAGATGACTCAGGATCTGGGGCATGAAGGCATTGGGCCAACTAAGGAAATGGTCATCTCAGCCCTGAGCAGTGAGGACACATGAGCGGTTACAGCAGGAGACTCTTGAGGCCTTATCAGGAGGACACATTCCCAGAAGTGAAACTGTTTTGTCAAAGAGCATGACCATTTAACATTTTTAATGCTTCCTATCTAGTTGAACTTTAAAATCTCTTTAATGGTATATATTCCATCCAACAACAATTTGAAAACATCTGTTTTTCCTGATCTGTGCAAACAATAGGTTTCACATATTTTTAATATTTTTTATTCTGAGATCCTGCTATTGGCACATTAGATTTTCTTTATTTTTCTCTATTGTATTATGTTTTAAATAGTGCATTTCACAGGTGCATTAAAAATGCTTAGCTGATGGTTCCACATTATACCTTAGAATATGTCTTGGAATAATTCTAGAGTTTGAAAAGAAAATCCAATCATCAAGTTTGTGTTTACATTGCATCCTGTTTGAATTGAAATGTTGGGGCCAGGAGAACCCTATACATAGCTTGGAGTGGACAAATTGGTACAACTTCTTTGTGGAGATACTGAGCAGCACCCACAATAGAATCATGTGAGGCTCTGTCAGCTGTTGCTCTCTCAGATGTGCATTGCAGAATCTTGGCACATAGCAAACCTGTTCACAGGAGCATGGGTAAATATCAAAATAGTCCCAAAGTCACCTGATTAGAAACATCTCAGAAACACTATTTTCAGAGGAAAACATTTCAATAATTGACATATAAATATTACTTATATAGTTAGAGATAAAAATATGCAAAGCAATTATTGTTTTGTTTAGGGATGTATTCATGACTAAACAAGAAATTTTGGATAGTGGTTCCTTCTGGGGGCACTGAGGCAATCAGGGAACTCACACACGAGAGTCCACTCTGTAATGTTTTGCTTCATAACCTTGGTTGTGTATGTGTTTGCCTACTATCATATTTATAATACCTTTCAAAAAGTTTGAAATCTATCAAATTTGACATGAACAAAGTTCTAATGTGTTTTATCTCTGATTAATAAGTAACCCATTGTCTATTTAAAAAATGTGGAAAGTGCATTCAAATACCAATATGAGTATTTATAACATTTAATCCCACCATGTACTAACAAAAACTGTAATTATGTTTCCACCAATTATCATCTATACACATGTGTACATGTAAACAAAAATACTGTGTATGCATTGAATATGGATTTAACTTAACTGGAATGTATTAATTTATTGTAGGTGTGTAACCACAGATTTAGTGTCTGAAAGCTACATCCATCTAGTACCTCACAGGTCGGTAGGTCAGAAGTCTGGTCCAGCATGACCTTATTCTCTGATCAGGGTCTCACAAAGCTAGAATCAAGGTGCCTGTGTAGGCTCCACTGAGGTCTCATGTGGATGATCTGGTAAAAATCTGCTTCCAAGATCATTCTTGTTGCTGGCAGAAGTCATTTCCTCGTGGCCATTGGACTGCAGTCCCCGTCTCCTTGATGACTGTCAGCTGGGGATATTCTTAGCTCCTGGGGGCTAGTCCACTTCCCTGACATGTGGCCTCCTTCTTCCCTCCAGCAATGGCACATTGAAGGCTTCCTGTGCTTTGAATCTCTGACTTGCCCTGCTCTAAACAACGGAAGAAAATTCTCTGATTTTACAGGGCTCGACTAATTAGGTCAGGCCTATGCTGATCATCTCCCTTTTACCATATAACAGACATAATCGTGGATCATAATGTGTCTGGTCTTTTTACTCTAGTCTTCCATCCAGTATTCTTGTCATGTTGCCCTGTGGTGTCCCTTCTACCTTAAAGTTATTGGGAAACTGCTCCTCCAGTGTCAAACTGAATGATAAATTAAGAGGATAGGAAGGCAGATGCAGTTATAGGAAATGGTATGGTGATTTATTTTTCCTTTTCCCCAGCTCTCACATGTAACTCAACAACTCAGAACTGGCCCAAAGCTCATAGGTTATGGGGATATATTTCAGCTCTTGCTGCTACCTTTCCACAAGCTCTCTATGGCAGTAATGCCCTTTGGTTTAGGTCAATGTCATCTACTCTCTGGGAAGAAGGGGGCAAATAGCCAGGCCTGTTATGTGTTGAAGTCCTACTATCTCCCATAGGCACTTGACAGGTTTTCTCATGTATCCCTAGGGACAGTACTCTGAAGAAGATAATGTGGTGCATCTTATTTCCCAGATGACCAAGCTCCTTCTCACAGGGACTAAGACCCTCTCCAGAGAAGTGACAGAAATTGAATGTGATTCCATTCTTGCCCTCCCCACAATATCACCAGCAGCTTCCCATTTGGAAAATGATAGTTTTACATTTCCCTAGTATTGTCCCGTATCACTCAATAATCCCCATGTTGAGGAAGATGATGGTGGAGATGAAATCTTGTTTCCTGGTCCATGAAACCTAGCTGTGAAATCACATGTACCAGCAGGTCCTTAGGGTCCCTCTTAGGCCCACTTCTTTCGTCTGAATGTTTGTGTCTCCCACACATTTATATGTTGAAACCTAATAACCTTTAGGAGGTAGTTAGGCCAGGAAGGCAGGGCCCTCATAAATGGGATTAATGCCCTTATCAGAGGCCTGAGAGAACTTGTTCGCCACTTTCACCATGTGAGGTTGCAGCAAGAAGGTGTCATTTATGATGCAGAGTCTTTACCACACTACAAATATTCTGGCATCTTGATCTTGGACTTCCTAGCCTCCAGAACTTTGAGTAATAAATTTCTGTTGTTTACAAATTACCCACTTTCAGGTATTTTGTTATGGCAGTTCAAGTGCACTGAGGCACCCACTGACCTCACTCCACTGACATCAGACCTGGGCCTGTGACTAGATGTGGCCAATGAGCTATGAGGGGAAATGGAGTGTGCCCCTCCCAAGCAGAAGTGATAAGGGCCATCTAGGAGTCCCACCAGCACGCTTTGACCCTCTGCCTCAGCAATGTCCCAGATTTCCTCTGAGGTAGTTTAATTCATTTAATCTTCCAGCAGCACTAGAATATGAGAACTTATATGATGGCAGAAATGCTTGGAAAGATGCAAGTCAAATGATTTATACCCAAAATTGGCCTGCTAGAAGATCCCCTCAACTCACATGCCCTAACACCAGGTCTGTAGCCAGGAGAAGGTACGTGTTTTACCCATATCACACAGAAAGCAGTTTGTCAGGCTCTGGAAGCAACATCTTCTGCCTTTCACTCCATTGCTCTCTCCAGAAGACCTATCCTCATGCTCTGCTCTTCCCTGGGGATTTGTCTTTATGGAGCCACAGGAACAACCCAGATACCCAGTCAATGGCCACCCCTGACATTCACTCTCCAAGGGGGGCCCAAAGAGGTCAGGAAAGGTACATTGATTCTACAGAAATGGGGTGACATTTCCCCATCCCACCTACAATGCACGATGCCACAACACAGAAGAGGCACCAACTCTTATACATAATGTGAGTCTGTGTGAGTTTATTTTTCTTTCTGTTGCCTTGTTTTCAGAAGCTCTTTAGAACACAATTATGCTGCTTAGTACTATGTAGTTTAGTCATCACTCACTATGCAGTTAAAGTCATCTCAGAAGCAGAAGTTAGAAAGGGGGATGGAAAGAAAACCAACACTTCAAGGGCCTACGATGGGCCAGACACTGTGTTAGGCACTTCACACACTGTTTCTCTAAGTCCTTACAACTGTTCTGTAAGTTAGGTATCAATATTCCCTGCTTAAACTTATTCCTCCCCAGAGGCAGGCTCTCCTAAGGCTAATGGAGGTTAAATATATTTTACAAGAACACACGCCCAATAAGAGACAGCATGGTTATTCGAATCCAGGGTGGTCAGACCCCAACTTTGGGTTCCACCATGAACCTCTGCAGATAGGTGTGGATAGTAACATCTGCCCTGTTCTAGAGCAGGTTTTCTCAACTTCAGCATTATTGACATTTTGGGCTGGAGAGCTCTTTGCTGCGGGGGCTGTCCTAGGCATTGGGGGATGTTCAGCAGCCTCCTTGGCCACTAATCATAAGATTCCAGTAGCACCCCCAGGTGTGACTACCAAAAATGTCTCCAGACAATTGCATGCCCCTGGAGCTAGGCAGCATAATTGCTCCTGTATGGGAATCACTGCTTTAGATAAAATTTCTCATAGGTATTTGAATACATGGGTCTGGACCCTAGAAGAAATTTCTGTAATAAAGATATGGTTTGAGGGCTTCTGGAGCCTGGCATATAATAGATATTCCATACATATTTGTTAAATCAATGCATATGGCATACAGAATTGAGAGTCTTCAGTCTTTTTTATCCTTACTCTCAAACTGAAGTACAGTCATTCTTATAAACTGTATCAAAATCTACAGTTTCAACCAAAATTTAGAGCTTAGCTTTTGCTCCCCTTTATTAAAGGTATGTTTTAAATGGTAAAACATGTAGAAATTGGTTATATGAGCAGCAAGTAAAGCCAGACCCAAAAGCAGCTTCAACATTAAGACAGATGAACAAAAAACATGAAGGTCCATGTTAGCCTACATTTCTATGCTGGACACCATGCTCAGTACTTTAATGACATTAACGTATTTGAGCTTCATAACAGCTCTTTAAGGTATTATCCCCATTCATGGATCAGGACCTCGAGGTACAGAAAGGTTAAGACACTTTCCAGGACCACATGGCTAGTAGGGGGCAGAGGCAGTACCCTAGCCCAGACTGTATGGTGTCAAAGCACATTGGTATTAACCACAATGGTATCCTACCACACAGCAACATATATCTGTAGAGCCTCAGCCAGGGCCAAACACTCTGAGAATTTTTGTTTAACTAATTGAACTGAATGTAGTGACTCAGTCTAAGAATTCTGGTAAGATTGCAGCATGACTGTTAAATACATCAGAATTTCTTTTAGAATCAGACAGAGAAATAAGCACATATTGCATTATACATGACCTTCAGCATCATTTTTTGTATTGTAGAATGTTTAGGATGGTATAATTGGGATAGGGATGAAAGACCACCCATTTATATGTAACTGGTGTATGTACATTCTGCTCCTTTTTTTTTTTTTTTCCCCTGTCAGCAGCAGAGAAGCAAGAGAACTTGATGTTGGTTATATCCTTCAAGGTACAGAGAGACAAGATCCCACAAACGAATAAAGCAAAATAACAATGCTGACAAACAGAATACTGTAATGGGAGGCATGAAATCTGGGTCCCTGGGCTATATCAACAACATTCTTACTTTATAACACTGAGTAAGTCACTCTACCCATCCTTACTTCCATTAGAAACAGGAATAATACCACCTAGCCCTGTTGGCAATTCAGAAGAAGCATAATGAAGAGACCCTTTCTCTGTTTTATACTAAAACAAATTATAAGGCAAGAACAATTAAAACCAATACAACAATATATAATTTAATGAAATAAAATAGAAAGCCCACTGAGAGTGACCAAAGCATTTATAAATGTTTATTATGATAAAAGTGGCATTTTCAAATCACTGGGTAAAAATAATTTTTATTTTTTTAATATATATTCAAAAGAAAATGAAGTTGTATTTTCATCCTCACAGCATAATATATAGGACATGTCAAATGATAAAAGTATTAAAATTGTATATTAAGATTCCAATATTCAATAGCAAACAGCCCTCTATTGAGCCTATACCTACAAGAACATTTGAGAAGCTCACATGTGCAGTTTGAATTGGTTCATTTGAATTGTGAGGTTTGCCTGATCAGTGTAGAGGTCCTTTATAGTGTAGAGGAGTGCAATTACACTCATATCGCATTATCATATTTTATAGATCAGTCCTAAAGAAAGGACCTGCTCAAATTCACTGCATTGTTTCTATCATAATTTGAAATATCTCAAAGACCACAGCTTCCATTCAAGAGATTTTTGTATGAATAAACCTACTGGTGGCAAAGGTAGTTGGCTGTTCAAGGAACTAATGTTTTCTTCTCAACTTCCACTTTAAAGATAGGGAATTGTTTCTTTCAATATCTAGTGCCTCATAACTCATTCATTCATTCCTTTGTTCATGTAATAAACAAACCTTTCATAAAGGCTAAGTGCTCAGTTTTTCACATTGTAGGATGGTTGTGAAGTTTTATGACTATTAATCAATTGTGTCTTTTGATGCTGCAACCATATTGTGTTAAAGGGCGCACAGAATGTCCATTACAAGGAAGAAAAGAAGAAATGTCTTCCTTAGCTATTTTTCGTTCCAACCATGCTACTTCACAGAATAATCCTGTTTAGGGAGGTCCTACTGAATATAAAGTGACAGACCATTCAGCAACTGATTGCTTCTGTTACTAGTTTAAGATAAAAACATAATTATTTTCTTTGCTTTTCAAAAGACTTATTTGATGCAGTCATTTTTAAAAGAAAGTATGGTGTTTGGATGTAAACTGACTCTTTGCATTGCCAATAATATATGTAATGGCCATCCGAGATCTGCGACCTCCCTTGACCTCTGGAGAACAAAACATTTCTCATCCCCTTATACACTTTCTTTTCCTTTTGTTTTGAGACAATTTTGCTCTTGTCGCCCAGGCTGGAGTGCAGTAGCACCATCTTGACTCACTGTAACCTCCACCTCCTGGGTTCAAGCTGTTCTCCTGCCTCAGCCTCCTGAGTAACTGGGATTACAGGCGCTTGCCACCATGCCCAGCTAATTTTTGATTATTAACTTATACACTTTCGAAGTTTGTGTCTGTCAGATTTCTCGGGTTCTGATTATGAAATACACACTTTCCTATCAGCCTCCCAACACCTTGGGAGATTATTTCCCTTAATCAACGTCATGAGAAAAGGTTCTGGATTGCTTAAATATCTCATTTACTTGGGCGATTACTATGAATTTTAGCTCATATTTACATCTTCTCATTTACGATATTTTGTAATTCCTAGACTAATATGAGTTCATGAAATTCGACTTTGTATCTTGTCCCAATAATTTACCCATAAAGAAGTTCCATTTATCTCATTTTATTTTACTTTGAAAGTCTCTGTTGCCTAGGCTGAAGTGCAGTGGCATGATCTCGGCTCACTGGAACCTCCACCTCCCGGGTTCAAATGATTCTTGTGCCTCAGCCACTGAGTAGTTGAGATTACAGGCATGAGCTACCACACCTGCTTAATTTTTGTATTTGTAGTAGAAAGGGGTTTTGCTATGTCACCAGGCTGGTCTCAAACTCCTGGCCTCAAGTGATCCACCTCAGCCCCCTAAAGTGCTAGAATTACAGGCGTGAGCCACTACACCCGGCCTGAGAAGTTCCATTTAATTGATATTTCCTTTATGGGTATATGCTCAACTGTTTGTGTAACAAATGCTTCCTTATCAGATCTTCTCCTTAAGGTTGTATGTTTTATTACATAAGTATTTGTTTACCAAAGAAAAATTAGAGAAATAAGATAAACAAAAAGATAATAAAACACTCTAGTTCCTCCACTAGCTATAAAATGTATTAGATATTTTATATGTCATTCCAGTTTTTCTCTTTGCATGCATTTTCAAAACGAAGATCATATTTTAGTATATATAGATCTCTTTGATTCCTTTAATGCAGAATATCCCATACTATAGAACTACTGTAAGCTATTTAATCTCCTATTTGTGGATATACTGAATATTTCTAGTTTCAAAAATACAAACATTGGTACAATTAACGTATTTATACAATATTTGTGCCCACTTTTACGTATTTTTTCTGTAGGATAAATATCTATTAATTTATTTCTCATTCAAAAATATGAACATTTTAATAGATATTGGCAAATGACCATTAGAAGAGGTTACACCAAATTATTCTCCTTTACCTCTAGCAGTTTATGAGATTGCATGATTCTCTACAACAGCAGTTTTCAAATTCGACTGCTCATTAGTATTACCTAGGGAACGTTTTAAAAATTATCAAGGCCCAAGTTCCTCTCCAGACCAATTAAATAAGCATCTTTGGGAGCGGATCCTGGGCATTACTAGGTTCTAAAAGCTCTCCAGGTGATTCTAATGCAACCAGGGTTAAGAATCACTGTTCTACACCTTCACCACTGATGAAAAATGTTCTATTCAGACTTAGAAATTCAAATTCTAGAAATGTTTCCTAGGGGAACCTTTGCACAAATTGACGTGTTTACAGTGGAGGCCTATGCTTTTGGCAGACAGAAAATACTGCCGAGGAAGTTGAGAACTCTGGCATCAAAACCAAAAAAATGATACATTTGGGACTTGTATTCAAAACTACTATTTACTCTTGCCTGCCTGCCATGTTTGTGACACACTTGTTCAAAAATAGAATTTATGTAAGTTTACAAACTTTAGTTGAAGGTATTAGCTAGAGCTTTTAATAAATTATGTGATACCTGAACATGGGAATCTTTTGAGTAACATGAATAGATTTCCATCAACTAAAAAAATCAGTAGATAGTAATTCTGTCAGTGTTAGGAATATGCAGAAGGGCAACTCAACCATTAGACGCAGATTCTTTTTAAAGACGGATGGATGAATGGATATTTATAGAAGTGGTCACAGCAATTTTTTAACAGGCGGAATTTTTTCCAAACACACTCTTACACATAATCCCAAAGCTAAGTTGCTTTGATTGAGAGTAGTGGGAAGCACATAGATCCAACCCACTCAGCCTCCCCTGAGCCTCTGTAGTGCCTTTTGAAGCATTTCTGGGAATCCTAAGACTCCAGGAAAGGCAGATTGAAAACCATGGACCTGGAGTATTCCAATCACATGCTAGAAATAGGTTACAGGTGTGCTGAAGATACTGCTTCCTCAGTGCTCACAGTAGTTGCAGGTGGGAATGGGGCAGCTGGGGTCCTTGAGGCTGATGCCTTTAAGGGGGAACAGATGTGTCTGTTTATCCCATACAAATAATCTTTTTCTGTGTGTGTTAGGACATGATGAAGATGGAAAAGCACTTATCTTGAGTACAAAAATATTGAATATATAGCCACGGCTATAAAGTGATGATCCTGGTGTCCTTGTATAACTCACAAACTGGTTCTGAAGGCGGTTATAGTGATGGATATAGTAATTATCCTGATTTGATCCTTATACAATGTACACATGCATTGGAACATCATACTGTACCCATAAATATACACAATTATAATGTGTTAATCATAAATATAAAATTAATAGAAACTGGTTCTGAAGGCAATTTCAATGTTTTGAACAATTGCAGCATAAGTGTATGGCTTTCCAGAAGGCCATTATAAAAGTATTCATGTAGGCCGGGCACGGTGGCTCACTTCTGTAATTCCAGCACTTTGGGAGGCTTTGGTGGGTGGATCACTTAAGGTCAGGAGTTTGAGACCAGGCTGACCAACATGGCAAAACCCCGTTATCTACTAAAAATACAAAAATTAGCTGGGCATGGTGGTGGGCATCTGTAATCCCAACTACTCAGAAGGCCGAGGCAGGAGAATCACTTGAACCCAGGAGGCGGAGGTTGCAGTGAGCCGGAATCATGCCATTGCACTCCAGCCTGGGCCACAGAGCAAGATTCCGTCTCAAAAAAAAAAAAAAAAAAAAAAGTATTTGATGTTTGTTAAGAAGTGCAATTTAACTCATATCACATTATCATATTTTGTAGAATCAAGATGGTTCTGATAAAAGATTAATTCTTGGTATCCTTAAACCACAATAGCACAGCTACACATAAAAGCTACATAATAAAGCATGGGCCTAGTGAAGCACACTTTCTCCAGTTCAATTTCCCATTAAAATGACATTTTGTTGTCAACAAGGAGAGGGAATAGCACTCTTTCCTAATTCAAAGCAGAGCACCTGGAAACACATTATTGCTTTCTGCATTACTCTTCTTTCCTGTTCATTGCTAACATACTAGGCATTTTGTTTGTTCCTAACATTTTAGAGCTTTCCACAAAGGACCTAACTGGGCCTTGGGGAGTAGCCAGTCTCTTCCTCCTGCATGGAATATTAACATCTTCTGGAGAAGAAAAATATTTCTATCCAAGTCTTTTATATTTTGCTTTATTTTGGGTATCACAACTTGAGAACAGCCTAGTTTTGTTTGCTAAATGAGTTGTTCAACATATAAAACAAATAGCTGTTCCAGTTTGCAAGTTTCTGGAGTTCTCCTCTCCTTCAGGGAAACCCTAGCAACTACCATTGAGAGGGACATGGCACCTTTAGGAGAGAGGTGGCCACAGCTCCTTTCAGAAGAGCTGCTGACACGAGACAGCACATTGTCGAGCTGAAAGCAGGTATCCAGAGATAAGCTAAAATCTTAAAGCAAAATTTGCATTGTGCTCTTGAAGACTTTTATCAACTCACAATTAATTATGATACTTCTCTGAAGCTGATTTTATAAAATGACCAACTCTTTAAACTGAAGAAATAGAAACACAATTATGTTATGTTCATAAAACTGTAACTGGAAAGCATTTGTGCTTGTCTCATTAATAAGCCCCATTTTGTTTTGAGCTGTAGTTGTGTGTACATATCACTTGCTAGTCTAGTCACTATGGCTGTTGCCTGAGTGTTGGTCCATAACAGAGTTCAGGGTCTGAACTCTGTAACAGAATGTCAGCACAGCTAAACTTTTCATTCTTGTTTTAAATCTAGTTCCCAAGGTATAAAGTGATACAGCTTTTCTAGCTGTCAGTTGGTGATAATTGCAAGGGCCTCCAGATCCCGTGGGAAGGACAGCAATGAGGAGGCATAAACAAAATAGGCAAAGTGACACAGACGTATATATACTCCATTCTCCTCCACCCACTAAGTAATGGGGTCCATCTTCACATACCTACAATTAACCCAATGGAATATAAAGGTGCAATTCAATTGTCACATCCATAATATGTAGTATTACGTAACCTTTAAAATGTTGTTATAAAAATAACAATGAGATGATTTTGTCTATGAGAGTAGCAAAACTTAAAAACAGTGATACCAAGTGTTGGCAAGTATATGAAGAACCAGACATTCATTCTCCACGAGATGAGGCTGGTGAGATTCATTCTGAAGGTCAACTAGGCAATATACATAAATATTTGTAAATATCCATGACAAGAAGAAAAGCAGCCTGACATCTAAGAGTAGCCTGGTCTGCTACTCTATGAATGTCATGTATCAAGACAAAAGCAAGACTACTCTAATCATGTACTAACACAGAAAATCACTGTCCCAATTATAAAAATGATGAAATACCGCCCCCCCCCCAATCTGGCTAATATTAGTGACTGCTGCTTCTTTACCAATTACAACTTTGGTCTTCCTCACCTATAGAGTAAGATTTATTTAAATACAAAATCATAGAATTACTCATGCTTCCCAAATCCTGTAAGTGTTCATCACCAGGCAACGGATTAAATAACATGTGATACAACCATATAAAAGAATATACGCAGCTGCTAAAAAGGCATGTTGCATGAAAACTACACAATGTTCCTTAGAGCAATAAAGGAGACTTAAATAAGTGGAGAGAGATTTTATTTATGGGTCAGATGATTCAATATTGTTAGATGTCATTCCAAAGAAATGAAAGCCTATGTTCATAAAAACACTTGTACACAAATGCTCATAGCTGCTTTACTTATACTGGCCAAACTCTGAACAGCCCAAATGTCCATCAACAGGTGAATGGATAAATAAACTGTAGTAAAGCCATATGGTGGAATACTACTTGGCAATAAAAAGCAATGAAATAGTGAGACACATGATACGGATGAATCTCAAATAATTACACTAAGTGAAATAAGCCAGATCCTCTCCCGAACAAAGAGTGCATGCTGTATGAATCCATTTATACACAATTACAGAAAATCAAAACAATTCTATTTTGTCAGAAAGTGACCCATGGTTGCCTGGGTTGGGGCACAGGGAGAGAGAGGAGGGAGGGATTACAAAGGGGCATTAAGAAGTTTTGGGGGAGGCTGGGCATAGTGGCTCACGCCTGTAATCCTGACACTCAGGGAGACCAAGGCGGGTGGATCACTTGAGACCAGGAGTTCAAGACCAGCCTGGCCAACATAGTGAAACCCTGCCTCTACTAAACACACACACACACACACACACAATTAGCCAGATATGGTGGCATGCACCTGTAGTCCCAGCTGCTCAGGAGGCTAAGGTACGAGAATCACTTGAACCTGGGAGGCAGAGGTTGAGTGGGCCGAGACTGCACCACTGTACTCCAGCCTCGGTGACAGAGCAAGACTCTGTCTCAAAAAAAAAAGTAGCTTTGTTGGGTGATGAATATGTTTACAATTTTGATTGTGGTTATGGTTTTATGTGTATATACATTCCAAGACTGATCACACTGTATACTTTCAACATGCAGCTTAATGTATGGCAATTATATTTCCGTCAAGTTATTAGATTAAAAAGCATGTGACAGATCTATATAACACTAAATTGAAAAGATAACTGTTAAGAGGAAAAGGCAAGTCTCAACACTGTATTCCTATTTTTGCAAAAGAATGTGTATATTGTATGAGAATATGCAATAAAGGATTACAACACTATATACCAACCGTTAACATAGAAAAATATTAAGTGATTCAAAAATATGTTGTAGAGGCATATTTATTGACATGCAAAGATGTTTACAGTATACAACTGGGGGAAGCAAGTTACAAACATTTACAGTATGATCTTGTTTTAGTTTCTTAACTGGCAGAAAATCTCAAAACATATAACTCCATATTTTCACACATAGAAACTTTCACATCAGCTAAGACCAGGGATTATAACTCCCACCATGAGTCTTAGAGAACTCAGCCATTGCCTAAATGTCCTGGGAATGCTTTCTGGTCCATACCAACTTCCAAGAATCACTATCTTGTAGGTTGACACAGCAACCTCTTCTAGCTTTCCTGTTTTGTGTTGTTGAGGCTGCAATTCTGGGTCTAAATTTCTCTAATTAAGTTTATCTTGTAGTGTTAGCTGGTACAAATGCAGAAATGCCCAGGCTTGCCTACTAGTAAAAGATAAAGCCCCTTGGCCTTTCATATGACACACAGGAGAATAAATCATAAATGGTAAAAAAGAAAAAAAATTAAGGTATGATTTCGCAAGGAGGAAAAAAGCAATTACCTTTTAAATTCAGGGTATAAAATGATTTCAGCTCTTTGGGAAATAAAAAATACAAATGGATAGAAAAAGATACAAAGGACACCTAACAAGTTTCCCTTGCTGATGACTCCAAATCTACATCTTACTCATTGAACAAAGTTTTGGGCTCCTACTATTTTTGACACTGCCAGATAAAATCCATCTATTCACCTCAGAATTTTCTCCTGACCTCCAGCCAGATGTAGCCAAATGTCTAATAGACACATGAATTTGAAGGAAGTTAAGAATCGTAACACCTGGCATACACATGATCTATTGGAAAATTAAACCATTAAAACCAGTCTCTGAGCTTTGAAGGCCCCCCACCTCAAAATGCCCTTCAAGGGGACTGTAAAGCAGTGTGGTGAGATAGGTTCTGGTGTCAGACAAAACAGCTACGCCACCTGCCTGCTGTGGGAATCTAGGAAAAGGTATTTAACCTAATTCTCATTGGAGGGTACCCAGAATAATGAGTTCTAATAAAAATACAAGTAACTAGCTCACAAGTTCACTATGAGAAGAGGAAAAAAACTTGTAAAATATGGTGCCAACACAGTGTTTGACATAGAATAGGCACTCACAAAATGTTTCCTGCCTTCTCTTTTGTGAGATAACTTTTATGTAAATGAAACAGCCTAACAATTTAAGAGTTATGAATGTAGTGGCAAAATTAAAATTGAACAAATAATACATTTTGTCTGAGATTCTGAGTCATTTCTGTGTTGTGGAATGAGTATCTGATACAGCTGGAAGAGGAGAAAAATAGTAGTTTATCTTACATTAAATATCCTATAGCAACCCCTGCCTCCTTTATGTAGAGTGCGCACATTCGGCCATGAGTGTGCACGTGCACACACAGAGACACACACACACACACACTCTCTCTCTCTCTAGGTACTGTTATCTTTGTGTATGTGTATGCCTTACTTCTGTAACTGGATTACAAACTCAAGGATATTTTCTTTTTTGCCATTTTAAGCCACAGATGTATCTAAGCAGATACTAATGAAAAAGTTAGCTTACTTAAAACAAACTGGTTCGCTATCTTAAGTAAAATGTTAAAAATATGCCAATCTAGACAAGATAAAAATCAAACATTTTCAGCCCAAGGTATAATATTCATTTGATACCGCCAAAATAGTCTAGCTCAAACCTAGAGCCTGTCACAGGTGACTTTGTGTTAAAGATGCAGTGTATAATGTGTACACTGTAATGTACAGCCTGCTAGAGTTTGGAGATGGCTCAAAACATTCTATCTCTGGCTCATTTTACATTGTTTCAATAATCCCTTTAACTTCCCTGAAAATGGCCATGAGTGTACTATAACTCAAGTGATCAACAACTACAATTGAGCCTTTTCTGATATGCTCCTTTATGTTAATAAATATGGCCACACCACTAACAAGATTGGCTTTTGCCTCTTTCTGGTTAAAGATGAGTTTTAATGCTGCCAATGCCTTCATATTGATCATGTCTCTGGCTGCAGTTGGATTTTCAGACATATTTAAAAGTAGTTTCAAAACAAGATTTCTGGTTTTGCAATTTCCTGAGGACAGCAAATGGAAAAGCTCTGAAAAGTAATTGGCAACAATGTAGTGATGGACAAAATCAGTAGTCAGTTGTCCTAGTATCTTTAATCCAGATTGCTGTCCCGGTGAGTTCAAAGGAAATGACACGGTTTCTTTACACATATGCTTAACATGTAATTCAATTTTGCGTTGTCTTTCATCACCAGAAGGAGGATTCAGAGTAATTACAGTCTTTTTTCTCATTTCAGGGGAAGGAAAACTGAGCAAGCTTTCAATAAGTGTCACTACACCCACTTCGTTAATAAACTCTTGGGCAAACGGGTGAACATTATGGACACCCATTGCAATCCGTGCTATTTTATGAATAAGAGGATCAGTAGTTGACTTAAGTAAGCTAACAAGTTTTTCAAATTCCTCAGAATCCATATAGCATTCCATTTTGCAAGGACAAGCAAATGGCTTAATCCCATTTACCTCCCTGATCCTGATTTGACGTCTAATCTCATCTATGGTCTGGATGCAGGGGTCAGAATCAAAACGACACTCAGGGATAGGCTGTGAGCATGAGCGAGTGTTCCTAGAAGGGCGGCAAGCTGTTGCCCCAGGCAAAGAACAGGCATTTTCTTCAGCTGAAGCCAGAACAATATATGAAGGAGGGCTTGCCTCAGATGGTGCCTGGGATCTAAATCCTAACACTGCTGGAGTTACAGCAGGGGCGTTGGGCCAGATAGTTACCTCAGACCAGTCCTTGGGCCTATTTTTTTCATTAATTTCATACACAGGCTGAGGCTTAACTATCCTGCTCACGGGTTTAGGATTAGGGTCAAAACTGGTATCATCTCCTTCCCAAAACCAGTTCCCAATAACATTCTCTTCCTCCTCCTCCTCAGCCCCTGACCTGGGTTTGCAATCGGCCCCAGCCGCAGGCTCCAACTCCTCAGCACAGACCTGGGCACCAATTTCAGGTTTATCATTCTTAGTGCTGGAACTATTACCTGCCTCTTCTCCATTCCAGAACCAGGAATTGATAGTGGCCTCTTCCCCAGCCCAGAACCAGGCATCAATACCAGCCTCATTTTTACATGTGGAGCTGGTGGACTCATTCCCAGCCTTGGGACTGAAATCTCCCATGGCTCTGCCCAGAGTCTTAGGCTCTGACAGAGATCCTTCCTTCACCTCAGCAACAACCTTGTTCTTAGACACTGCCTTCATCTCTGCTACTGCATCTGTCTTAGACCCTGTCTTGGCTTTGGCTTTGGCCCTGGTCTTGGCTACAGGCCTAACAACACCAGTAGCCTCCCTCTCTGCTCCAGCTTTAGCTTGTGTAATAGGCTTTTTTTCAGTTTTGGCCTGGGCTCTTGTCTTATTCTTAGTCCCAGTCATGGTTGAAGCCCAGTTATATGGCCCTGTCCAGTCTTGGCCTTGGTTCTCAATGTGTCCTAGGTCGAAGTCTTAACACTCTTTCACTGGGTAATGGAAAAACTTAGTAGCAAGAGTTAGAGTCAACTGTCAGTTCTGCAGTCACAAAGTTCTCTTTCCAAACATATAGCCTCTGTCAATGATACAGAGGGCAGAGGCACGCTCGGGCTGGGGGAGAATGATTGTTCCCAAGTGCAGACCTGCTGAAGGTGATGGTCTTCCAACAATCCAAAGCCACTACAGCCACCAGTGGAGATGGACCTGAGGTTGAAGAAAGAAACTGGCTTTGAGTCTTGTCCAACTGTGCTTCTCTATGCAAACAGCCACACAGAAGGACATAGAGTAGAAATGAATTGTGTAGAAGTGAATTAATAAAAAACTCTGCTGCTTCATTTTATACCTTGCACACTGCCACTAATGCTCAACAATGTCCTGCCCAAGCACTGTCATTCTTTTACTCTGCACCAAACAGGAACAAAGATGGCAGGTAAGCTTGCTGAGAGTGAGAAAGGCTAAAGGAGTGCCCAGTCTCTTTGGACCCATGCTAGTAGGTCCACCACTAAAATACATACCACTAGACCTCATAGATGTATTCAGGCAGCACTCACACCAACCTGCACTGATCTAGTGCAATTTTTCCTCCTTCCCTGTTTCCAGTGTTGATATGCCCTACAGTTAACTCATGGGCAGGCCTATGGACAAAAATACAGGTGGGATTGGAATTCTGAGTATTTGGTTGACAGACCTACACT
Organism: Rhinopithecus roxellana; assembly: GCF_007565055.1. Lineage (NCBI taxonomy): Eukaryota > Metazoa > Chordata > Mammalia > Primates > Cercopithecidae > Rhinopithecus > Rhinopithecus roxellana. The sequence goes on along the minus strand of NC_044555.1, from coordinate 101,461,762 downwards.
GTAATCTCTAAGCTCAATTTCTGCCTTCCCAAATCTAGGGCTTTGGTTATATAACACTTCTGGCCTCCTAGTACTCCTCGTGGCTTCTCTTCCCATTTCCTGCCCCAGTATCTACCAATTACCTCATCAGCATAATCCTGGCTCACCCCACCCCATCACTTGTACACAAATGTGAGGTCAGAAGTGACTAGAAAGCTGGAAGACAGTGGCTCCAAGATATCATCTGGTCTAACCCACTTGGCAACAGCCTCTCCATAACCCCAATCAACAGGGGTGTTCACACATAAACCTACCTTGAATCCAAATGAACAGTTTTTGTTCTCTTTCTTAATTAACTTCCAAGTGAACAGCTACATACAGATCTCTACAGGAACCTAGAAAGGAACAGACCTAAGGATAGAAAGGAAGGCAGAGGAAAGAAAACAGAAGAGACTAAGATGATCTAATGCCCATAACAAGGGTTATAACATATGCTTTTGAATATTCAAGGCTATGTTAAATGTCTCCCACCTGTCTGCTCCTCCTCAATGATTCCCTAATCACCCCAAGACCTGCAGCCTGATTACACCTCCTGCCAACTTTGAAGTCAGTCATTTTCCCAACAGAAGTTATACCTCCTTTCCTGAAAAAAAAAATATGAGGTGCAGAAATAGGTAGTGGAACACAGGCAATCGTACTTAGGAGGCAGGCAGGGAAGATAATGGAGACTGTTATTTTAATACCATCTGTGCATGTCCCTCCCCTTCCCCATGCATACCTAGATCTTACTTTATTCACCACCCATGTCAGCCTGCTCATACAGCAGGGGTTCTCAGGAGATGCTATCCTTCCCAACAAAGAGTCCTCTAGCTAGAGAAGAGTCACACCCTACAAAAAGAAGGCGAGCAACTAGCAAAAAAAATAACCCCAAGAGACTATGTTAACAATGGTAGAAAAATAGCAGGTTAATGGACAGATTCCCAGAATTCGGATTCTAACACCTCCTTTTTGAGAATCAGAAACTAAGTAAATGAAGTCTCCTAACTCTCATAGCTCCTCAGATATCCACCATCAGAAATGCCATGAATTCTTCTGTGGGACTATTTCTGTACCAAAATGAGACGGTCTGTGAGGAATGGCTGGAGATGGAGTTTTGGTTTACAGAACCAGAAATTGAAGAAGCAGATTGACTTCAAATGTTTTAAATTGACCCTTCAAAAAGATTTCCCCTCTACTTGGAACCCTCATTCTCACGCATCATTACATTACTTAAAGTGGATCAGCATGTTGAGAAAACAGATCCTGAACAAGAAAGGTGGAAAAATACTACCCTGTTATTTACATGGACCACTGTTGTGAAATTCGACCAAGTCCACACCCTATCTATTTGTTTGCACAAAACTGGGTGTGGGGATCTAAATATGTAAGGCAATAAAACAGTGCGGTATTAAAAGGCGGATAAACATTTCATTTTAGTGTCTTCATAATCCACCCACTCAAAGTTCTAGTTTTGGAGAACCCACCAGACCTACCCCGCAGACAGGAGACTTTGACAACCACCTGGAGCCTGTGGGAAGGGACAGCACCTAGGAAAAGGGTCCCACAGGCCCTTTCCGGAATCAGGGCCCGGAGTAGTGAATGCGGCCCACCTCACGCGGGCTGGGCACAGAGCTGGGACGCCGGCTCCCACCAGCCTTCCCAGGCGCCCACTACAATGGCTCCCCCTCCGCCATTTCTCCCGAAGGAGCCTCCCCCACAGCCCTTTCCGGGCACAGACCTTCGAAGGCGGAGCGCCGGCGCCTGCAAAGCTGGTTGGGAAGCTGTCAGAGCGGTTCTCCTCCAGACGATCTAACGGTGCCTCTCAAGCCAGCCCCTCAGCCCTTGGCCTGGCCTGGCCCAGCCCTCACCGGTCACCGCCTCCCATCGCCAGGGGTCTCGGGCACTGCGCACCTCTCTCCGGCGCCCGGCTCCGACCGGATCGTCTCCTCCTTGCCAGGCTGTCAGGGTCGGCGGGGCAGGCTGCCAGCCGGTCCACCCTGGCGGACCACCCCAATCTCACGCACCCCAACTTGCCTTCAGCGGCCCAGGGCCCAGGTCGTCGACCTCCCTCTCCTCTCCTCAGCTCTCCTCTGGCGGCTCCTCACTTGGATTCTCACCGCTTTCCCCGCGATCCGAATGGAAAAGACGAGTCCCGCCCCCTACGCCTCTGCACCAAACTGGGCAGGGGCTGCGCAGGATGCGGGAAGAACCGCTTGCCGCGAGGGTGTCGGGAAGGGGAGCGGAGGGATACGGCGCGAAGTCCTCGACGCCCCCCCCCCTCCCCCCCGGCCCACCTTAGTTCCAACCACGAGGTGGGCGGGGCCACGACGAGCCCCAGCCTGGGCCTGCGGGTTGGCACCAGGGTGCCTCAGGAGGCCCCCGCGGACCCTAACGTGGCGACCACCACCACATTTCTGACGTTGCTGTAATATATGGGACCGGCGGGCGGCTGGGGGCCCGGGCAGGGGACCGGATCAGGAGGTTGGGAAGAGCCGCGCTGGAGGGAGCAGCGGATGGATACCAAACCTCCCCCTAGTGTGTCTGCACCCCCGCCCCAACTCCCCAACCAGGGACTGCTGGGTGTCTGCCCCCTCCCTCTCCCCAGCCCTCTCACCCTCCTTCCTGGATGTTAATGGGAAAGGGGGTGTCAGCACTGCAGTCTGGGAGGGGAGAGGCGATTTCAGGCCAGAAAGGCCTGGGCCTGTAGGGTGGTCCTCTTGTGCGTTTATTTCCCAGCTTCGTGGAGCCACGCAGGGGAGGAAGGTACCCCTGCTCTTAAGTGAATTCTGGGGCAGGGGGCTCCCATCAAGGCCTCACCACTGCCCCTCTTCTAAAAGAAGGTAGACCTAGACTTCTGTCTCTAGGAAACCAACCACTGGTCTGTACAGACTCATTTCTTTCTGCCACAACGGTTTTTGTCATTTCAAATGGTGGCTCACGTTGGCATTGCGCCGTCCCCACAGTTGCCCCCCAAAGAGGGCCTTTCCCTGTCAGGACCCGCAGGAGGTCATAACAGCCCTCTCTCTTTGATGGCACCACGTAGGGATGGTCTTGGCGCCTCTCCACTGTTCTGTCAGGAGAGGGGACCGCTATTCGCGCACTTCCTCAAGGCAAATCCCAGATCCCAGCTGAGCTCCTCAACTCCTCCTTTTGGCCCAGACCTGCATCCTGCCTAATGCATGCATGTGCCCTTTTCTTCTGAACATATACCTTTTTTTACTCTCCCAAGTGGTGGGGAATTTGTTAGACTGGAAGTTGCCTGAATGAAAGTACCCTTTTGGTATTGTTCACCACTGTATTCTCAGCACATTGTAGACGGTATAGTCAGTCAAAGGTTGAAGGAGGTGAGGGGCTACTGAGTCATGACAATTCCCTGTTACCTTCTGTGGGCTGCAAATCAATGCTAATTCGTAAGTGTGTCTTTATCTTTGTTGCCTGTAACCCCAGGGCTTAGCCCAGAGTATGCCACCCGCAGCTGCTCTTGTATGGTTTTTCAGTGTTGGAAGGGAGCAAGAGAGGAAGACAGATTGTGAAGCAACTCCTGAAGCACACACATATTAGAAATAGTACCAACACCTACATTTTAAAATATAGAGCACAAAAAGGCAGAAAAATATGATCATTTTTCCTGGTCATTTGTATTCCCTTTGTGGATGCCTCAATCTGACACACCAATATATGTGACTTAGGAGATATTAGTCATACTAAGAGAGACAGGAGTTTCAATTGGATGTCACACTACTTTTTGATGAATCACTTTACGATATGATTCTTAACATTTGTGTGTTCTTATTAGCTTTGTCCTTTAAGCTTAATAGCATTAAAACTTTAACACATTATCTTAAATATGAAGGACATAGGCCTGCAGATTCTGATGTGAGTTTTCTTTCTCCAGTATAATGCTTTAATATATGCAAGAATATTAAAATGCATAAATTCTTTTAAGCAATTAAGCAATTAATTGTAAATAATGTAAATGAAACCACCTTTACAAAAAATTATAACAATGAGAAAATTAGGGCAGTGAAGGAGATCTGATCTGGCTAACACCTGTCTTGCCTTTGGCCTTCAAGTTGCCCTTAATTATTCCTGGGCGTATAAGCTAACTTTGGGAGACATTTACTTTACAGTTTAAATGATAATAGCCATTCCCCAAAAAGTAACCAACTGTCTTTGTAAAGCTAATAAGAAACCACCAGGCTAGGAGGATGGAGCAGCCTGAGTCCTGCTAAGGTGTAGACATAAAGGATTGACAGCCATTATTCCGAGGTTACAAGATATGCAGCTTCCCGAATTATTTCTGCAGATAACATCACTATCGTAGAATCTAAAATTGCCCTTTTGAGGTATCTTTTCAGATTTCTTGCATGTCTGGCTCCACCTTGACCCACCAACTGCTCCTGAGGCCCCATCCAGAAGTGACTCAGCACATAGGAGGACCATTTCCCACACCCCTATGATTGCACCCCCAACCAATCAGCACCAACCACCCATTGCCTAGCCACTCCCATGCCCCCAAACTACCTTTGGAAAACCGTAGCCCCCAAATTCTTCAGGAGACTGAGTTAAGACAGGACTCCATCTCCCATTTGGTGTGGCCAGCACCGCATCAATTAAACTCTTTCTTTATCGCAATGCCGTGGTCTCCTTGAATTAATTTTGTTTGTGCAGCTGGCAGGAAGAACCCATCGCGTGGTTACATAAATGACCATCAATAGTGAAAGGATTAAAGTAAGTATGATAAATTTATTTTATAAAGTACTATTCTACCCTACTATGATATCAAAAAGAAGTGGCTCTCTATATACCAAAATGGAAATAACTCAAAATACAAAGTGAAAATGCAAGTTGTACAATAATACATATGGTTTATGGAAAGTGTGCATTATAAGTATATAACTATTGTGAAAGGAAAATAAATCTCAGCATCCTAAAATCGCTGAGTCAAAGGGAAAAGTCAAGCTGGGAACTGCTTAGGGCAAATCTGCCTCCCATTCTATTCCTAAAAAAGATAGTTACTAAGACTAAAAAAAAAAAAAAAAAGCTACATACATCCCGCACCATTTATCCACAAGGAAATTCCTTGTGGAAAAGGACAGACAGAGCTCAAAGTCACCCCTCTGCTCACTGATATAAATGCATATCTGATTGCCTCCTTTGCAGAGGCTAATCAGAAACTCAAAAGAATACAATCATTTGTCTCTTATCTACCTTTGACCTGGAAGCCCTCTCCCCTCCTGGAGGTGTCCTGCCTTTCTGGACAGAACCCATGTGCATCTTACATGTATTAATTGATGTCTCACTGCCCCGACCACAATGGGCACATGTTGTCAAGACCTCCTGAGGCTGTGTCACAGAAGCATCCCTAACCTTGACAAAATAAACTTCCTCAACTGACTGAGACCTGTCTCAGATGTTTGGGGTATATATTTTGGTAGCCACAAAGGGATTCTGAGTGGAGGTGCCCCTGACCTTGACGAATCTCCTACGGGTGCTTGGTACCAGCTTGGTTTATCGCTCAAACCAATAGGACAACTTGCAGAGGCCTGGAAGCCCCTCCCCAGAGAATCCCTGATCTCCCAAAATTTGGTCGAGAACTAAAGTTTAGTTTGCTGTACAACTCCTTTATTTTTTTGGAGTTTTACTTGCTTCCAACAAGGAAGGCAGGGTCTGCAAAATATCTCAAGTACTGATCTTAGGTGTTTCAACAGTGATGTTATTCCCAGGAGCAATTTGGGGAGGTTCAGACTCGCAGCTGGAGGCTGTATGGCCCCTAAACCATAATTTTTAATCTTGTAGCTAATTTGTTAGCCCTATGAAGGCAGACTGGTCCCCAGGCAAGAAGGCCTCCCACACCCCGCCCCCGACTGGGAAAGGGCTATTATCAATTTTGTTTCAGAGTTAAACTATAAACTAAATTCATTCCCAAGGTTAGTTTGGCCTAAACCCAGGAATGAACAAGGACAGCTTAAAGTTTAGAAGCAAGATGGAGTTGGTTAGGTCTGATCTCTTTCACTATCATAATTTCATCAGCTATAATTTTTGCAAAGGTGGTTTCATTAGCACACTGAGATGGACAAGAATGATGAGGGCAATAGCAAGCATGCCTTCATTTATTCCTTCTCCAATGCCCTTTCTTTCTATAAATTTCTGACCTATATTATTGTACCTTTTTCCTGAAGAACTTCTTTTTAACATCTCCTGCAGGGCACGTCTGCTGGTGATGAATATCCTCAGTTCTTGTTTGTCTGAGAAATTATTTCTCCTTCATGTTTAAGGATAATTTTACTGATCACAGAGGTCTAGGTTGGTAGTATTTCTTTCAATATTTTAAATATTACAGCCCACTCTCTTCTTTACTTGCATGATTTCTGCACTGTAATTCTTATCCTTGTTCCTCTATAGGTAAGGGATTTGGGGTTTTTTTTTGTTTTTTGTTTTTTGTTTTTTCAGTATTTTCTCTTTGTCTTTCTTCAGTTTGGATATGATATGCCTATGTTACAGGTAGTTAGACAGGCATGATTGGGGCAGAAGAGGGCTCTACCCCCACCCTACTAGGACTGTCAGAAGATGATTTAGCAATTATCGCATTGCCTCTCTAAAATGGAAAAATTGGCAGTTAGTGCTATGGAGAGGCCATTTCCTAATGGCCCACACCTATTGCACTAAAGTGTTAACTGAATGCAGGCACGAGGGTGAAACAACTTCCCAGGCATATGCATTAAGAGACAAAATAGCAGAGTATGACCTTCTGGGAGCACTCCACTGGAAAAGGAAAGAAAGCCTCAGATGGGCATGCATACAACTTTCTAAATACACTGTGCATGCTCACTTCCTAAGGGTAAGGAGGGCACCTCGCATGTGGGCAGCCCACACTAATGGAAGCATCATGGGAAAGGGGCCAGCCTATAAAGTCCTAGGATCAAGATTAAACAGTGCAGTTGTCCTTCAAGTCGCTCGCTTGGGTCTCTTTCAAGCATGCTTTCCTTTCTTTCCTGTTCTAAAGTCTTTTAAAATAAACTTCCACTCTTGCTCGGAAACTTGCCTTGGTCTCTTTTTCTGCCTTATGCTCCTCAGTCAAATTCTTTCTTCTGAGGAGGCAAGAATTGAGGCTGCTGAAGACCCATACAGATTCACTAATGGTAACTCAGACACTTGTCACCCTTAACATATTAGGTACCATGAGACTCGGTTATTTGCCACCGGTAACATATTGGCCATGTGACTCAGATGTTAAGAGATATCTATGCCTTGCCTTCTTTGGTTGGAGGCATCTGACCCCTGTGTATAGTCCCTTGTCCCTTCCCTTCCCTTCCCTTCTTTCTTCCCTTTTTTCTTCCCTTCTTTCTTTCTTTCCATGTGACTCAGATGTTAAGAGATATCTATCCCTTGCCTTCTTTGGTTGGAGGCATCCAACCCCCCGTGTGCAGTTTCTTTCTTCCCTTCCCTTCCCTCCCCTCCCCTCCCCCTCCCCCTCCCTCTCCCTCCCTTCCTTCCTTTTCCCTTTCTTTCTTTCTTTCTTTCTTTCTTTCTTTCTTTCTTTCTTTCTTTCTTTCTCTCTCTCTCTCTCTCTCTTTCTTTCTTTCTTCTTTCTTTCTTTTTCTCTTTCTTTCCTTTCTCCTTCCTTCTCTTTCTTTTTCTTGTGATCAGTTCTGCTATGAATGCATTCTTCAGTATGCAGCTGTCAATGTGTCTTTAACTGTGGCTGCCCTAGGACTTTTCGTCATCCACAGATAATTGTTGCCTTTTTTTTTTCTTTTTTTGAGACAGAGTCTCACTCTGTTGCCCAGGCTGGAGTGCATTAGCCCAATCTCGGCTCACTGCAACCTCTGTCTCCCGGGTTCAAGTGATTCTGCTGCCTCAGTCTCCCAAGTAGCTGGGACTACAGGCATCTGCCACCATGCCCGGCTAATTTTTGTATTTTTAGTAGAGACAGGATTTCACCATATTGGCCAGGCTGGTCTCAAACTCCTGACCTTGTGATCCGCCTGCCTCGGCCTCCCAAAGTGCTGGGATTTCAGGCGTGAACCACCGTGCCCGGCTTGTTGTCTTGTTTTGATCCTCTTTAAATGGTGTTTTATAATCAGCTATAGAACGGACAGGTGTTCCTGAATGCAAGTTTCTGGTAACTTTGGCGATTGTGACTGTCAGGCCTCTGAGCCCAAGCTAAGCCATCAAATCCCCTGTGACCTGCAGGGATACATCCAGATGGCCTGAAGTAACTGAAGAATCACAAAAGAAGTGAAAATGGCCTGTTCCTGCCTTAACTGATGACATTCCACCACAAAAGAAGTGAAAATGGCCAGTCCCTGCCTGAACTGATGACATTACCTTGTGAAATTCCTTCTCCTGGCTCATCCTGGCTCAAAAGCTCCCCCACTGAGCACCTTGTAACCCCCGCCCCTGCCAGCCAGAGAACAACCCCCTTTGACTGTAACTTTCCTTTACCTACCCAAATCCTATAAAACGGCTCCACCCCATCTCCCTTCACTGACTCTCTTTTCGGACTCAGCCCGCTTGTACCCAGGTGAAATAAACAGCCTTGTTGCTCACACAAAGCCTATTTGGTGGTCTCTTCACAGGGACGCGAGTGAAATTTGGTGCCATGACTCGGATCAGGGGACCTCCCTTGGGAGATCAATCCCCCGTCCTCCTGCTCTTCGCTCCGTGAGAAACATCCACCTACAACCTCGGGTCCTCAGACCTACCAGCCCAAGGAACATCTCACCAATTTTAAATCCGGTAAGCGGCCTCTCTTCACTCTCTTTTTCCAACCTCTCTCACTATCCCTCAACCTCTTTGTCCTTTCAATCTTGGCACCACACTTCAATCTCTACCTTCTCTTAATTTCAGTTCCTTTCCTTTTCCGGTAAAGACAAAGGAGATGCGTTTTTATCCGTGAACCCAAAACTCCGGCGCAGATCACGGACTCAGGAAGACTGTCGTGCAGGGACGCCTGCCTGATTATTCACCCACGTTTCAGAGGTGTCTGACCACGCGGGGGCGCCTGCCTTGGTCCTTCACCCTCAGAGGCAAGCACCGCTTTTCTGGGAGGCAAGCACCCCCGACCCCTTCTCTCCATGTCTCTACCCCTTCTCCACTTTCCTGGGGGGCAAGCACCCCCCACCCCTTCTCTCTGTGTCTCTACTCTCTCTTTTCTCTGGGCTTGCCTCCTTCACTATGGGCAACCTTCCACCTCCATTCCTCCCTCTTCTCCCTTAGCCTGTGTTCTCAAAAACTTAAAACCTCTTCAACTCACACCTGACCTAAAACCTAAACGCCTTATTTTCTTCTGCAACACCGCTTGGCCCCAATACAAACTTGACAATGGCTCTAAATGGCCAGAAAAACAGCACTTTCGATTTCTCCATTCTACAAGACCTAAATAATTTTTGTCGAAAAATGGGCAAATGGTCTGAGGTGCCTTACATCCAGGCATTTTTCACACTTCGTTCCTTCCCTAGTTTCTGTTCCCAATGTGATTCCTCCCAAATCCTCCTTCTCTCCCTCCCGCCTATACCCTCAGTCCTAACCCCAAGCATCGCTGAGTCTTTCCAATCTTCCTTTTCTACAGACCCGTCTGACCTCTCCCCTCCTCCCCAGACTGCTCATCGCCAGGCAGAGTCAGGTCTCAATTCTTCCTCAGCCTCCGCTCCTCCACCCTATAATCCTTCTATCACCTCCCCTCCTCACACCCAGGCCAGCTTACAGTTTAGTTCTGTGACTAGCTCTCCCCCACCTGCCCAACAATTTCCTGTTAGAGATGTGGCTGGAGCTGAAGGCACAGTCTGGGTACATGTGCCTTTTTCTCTATCAGACCTCTCTCAGATCAGTCAGCATTTAGGCTCTTTCTCATCAGATCCCACTAAATAGGTACAGGAACTCAGATATCTAACTCTGTCCTACAATTTAGCCTGGAGTGACTTAAATGTCAACCTGACTTCTACCCTCTCCCCAGATGAACAGGAGTTTTTTCTCTAGCCCAATCTCACACTGACAACTGCCGGCTCCACGAGCCAGACCTCCAGGAAGGCATTAGAGCAGTTCCCCGAGAGGATCCCCAGTGGAACTATCAGGCAGATTCCCCAGGTATAGCTAGGCGAGATTACATGGTTTCCTGCCTAGTTGAAGGGCTTAAAAAGGCTTACAAAGCTGTTAATTATGACAAACTGAAAGAACTACCCAAGGTAAAGATGAAAAACCCAGCCCAGTTCATGGCCCGTTTGGCAGCAACCCTGAGACACTTTACAGCCCTAGACCCTAAAATGTCAAAAGGCTGTCTTATTCTCAATATACATTTTATTACCCATTCAGCTCCCAACTTTAAGTAAAGCTCCAAAAATTAAATTCCGGCCCTCAAACCCCATAACAGGACTTAATTAACCTCGCCTTCAAGATGTACAATAATAATAATAATAAAAAAGTTAAAATTACTTGCCTCCACTGTGAGACAAAACCCAGCCACATCTCCAGCACACAAGAACTCCAAATGCCTGAACCGCGGCTGCCAGGGATTCCTCCAGAACCTCCTCCCCGAGGAACTTGCTACAAGTGCTGGAAATCTGGCCACTGGGCCAAGGAATGCCTGCAGCCTGGGATTCCTCCTAAGCCGTGTCCCATCTGTGCGGGACCCCCTGGAAACTGGACTGCCCAAGTTGCCCGGCAGCCATTCCCAGAGCCCCTGGAACTCTAGTCCAAGGCTCTCTGACTGACTTCTTCCCAGATTTTCTCGGCTTAGCAGCTGAAGACTGACGCTGCCCCATCACCATGGAAGCCTCCTGGACCATCACAGATGCTTTAGGTAACTCTTACAGCAGAGGGTAAGTCCGTCCCCTTCTTAGTCAATGCAGAGGCTACCCACTCCACATTACCTTCTTTTCAAGGGCCTGTTTCCCTTGCCTCCATAATTGTTGTGGGTATTGACGGCCAGGCTTCTAAACCCCTTAAAACTTCCACACTCTGGTGCCAACTTGGACAACATTCTTTGATGCACTCTTTTTTAATTATCCCCACCTGCCCAGTTCCCTTATTAAGCCGAGACATTTTAACCAAATTATCTGCTTCCCTGACTATTCCTAGGCTACAGCCACACCTCATTGCTGCCCTTTTCTCCAGTTCAAAGCCTCCTTCGCATCCCCCCCCTCGTATCCCCCTACCTTAACCCACAAGTATGGGATACCTCTACTCCCTCCTTGGCGACCGATCATGCACCCCTTACCATCTCATTAAAACCTAATCACCCGTACCCCACTCAATGCCAATATCCCATCCCACAGCAGGCTTTAAAAGGAGTAAAGTGTGTTATCACTCGCCTGTTACAGCATGGCCTTTTAAAGCCTATAAATTCTCCTTACAATTCCATTTTACCTGTCCAAAAACCGGACAAGCCTTACAGGTTAGTTCAGGATCTGCACCTTATCAACGAAATTGTTTTGTCTGTTGACCCTGTAGTGCCAAACCCATATACTCTCCTGTCCTCAATACCTCCCTCCACAACCCATTACTCTGTTCTGGATCTCAAACATGCTTTCTTTACTATTCCTTTGCACCCTTCATCCCAGCCTCTCTTCGCTTTCACTTAGACTGACCCTGACACCCATCAGATTCAGCAAATTATCTGGGCTCAAGCCTTCACAGACAGCTCCCATTTCTTCAGTCAAGCCCAAATTTCTTCCTCATCCATTACCTATCTCGACATAATTCTTCATAAAAACACACGTGCTTTCCCTGTTGATTGTGTCCGGCTAATCTCCCAAACCCCAATCCCTTCTACAAAACAACAACTCCTTTCCTTTCTAGGCATGGTTTGTGCAGTCAGAATTCTTACACAAGACCCGGGACCATGCCTTGTAGCCTTTCTGTCCAAACAACTTGACCTTACTGTTTTAGCCTAGCCCTCATGTCTGCATGCAGTGGCTGCCACTGCTTTAATACTTTTAGAGGCCCTCAAAATCACAAACTATGCTCAACTCACTCTCTACAGTTCTCATAACTTCCAAAATCTATTTTCTTCCTCACAAGTGATGCACATAGTTTCTGCCCCCCTCCACTACCTCTCAACAAGCCGAACTCATAGCCTTAACTCGAGCCCTCACTCTTGCAAAAGCACTACGCATCAATATTTATACTGACTCACCGGCCGGGCGCCGTGGCTCAAGCCTGTAATCCCAGCACTTTGGGAGGCCGAGATGGGCGGATCATGAGGTCAGGAGATCGAGACCATCCTGGCTAATACGATGAAACCCCGTCTCTACTAAAAAATACAAAAAACTAGCCGGGCGACGAGGCGGGCGCCTGTAGTCCCAGCTACTCGGGAGGCTGAGACAGGAGAATGGCGTGAACCCGGGAGGCGGAGCTTGCAGTGAGCTGAGAGCCGGCCACTGCACTCCAGCCTGGGCGGCAGAGCAAGACTCCGTCTCAAAAAAAAAAAAAAAAAAAAAATATTTATACTGACTCTAAATATGCCTTCCATATCCTGCACCACCATACTGTAATATGGACAGAAAGAAATTTCCTCACTATGCAAGGGTCCTCCATCATTAATGCCTCTTTAATAAAAACTCTGCTCAAAGCTGCTTTACTTCCAAAGGAAGCTGGAGTCATTCACTGCAAGGGCCATCAAAAGGCATCAGATCCCATTGCTCAGGACAATGCTTATGCTGATAAGGTAGCTAAAAAAGCAGCTAGCATTCCAACTTCTATCCTTTAGGGTAGTTTTTCTCCTTTTCATCTGGCCACTCCCACCTACTCGCCCGCTGAAACTTCCACCTATCAATCTCTTCCCACACAAAGCAAATGGTTCTTACACCAAGGAAAATATCTCCGTCCAGCCTCACAGGCCCATTCTATTCTGTTGTCATTTCATAACCTCTTCCATGTACGTTACAAGCCACTAGCCCATCTCTTAGGACCTCTTATTTCCTTTCCATCGTGGAAATCTATCCTCAAGGAAATCACGTCTCAGTGTTCCATCTGCTATTCTACTACTCCTCAGGGATTGTTCAGGCCCCCTCCCTTCCCTACACATCAAGCTTGGGGATTTGCCCCAGCCCAGGACTGGTGAATTCCTCACATGCCTTGAGTCAGGAAACTAAAATACCTCTTGGTCTGGGTAGACACTTTCACTGGATGGGTAGAGGCCTTTCCCACAGGGTCTGAGAAGGCCACTGTGGTCATTTCTTCCCTTCTGTCTGTGGGCTGCAAGCCACCCAGGTGCCAACGCAAAAGACCGAGTGCATGAGCTGTTCCAGTGTAATAAAACATATAAAATAACAAGAGTTATACTAGATACAGATCACAGATATGATTATATAGAAGTATCACTAATCATTAGTTTGTAGTAATTACTCTTTATTCAAATATTATAATAATCCTTGCTCTATAATCATAACCTAGGAAAAACCAGGCCATACAGAGATAGGAGCTGAGGGGACATAGTGAGAAGTGACCAGAAGACAAGAGTGTGAGCCCCCTGTCACGCCTGGACATGGCCACCAGAGGGCTCCTTGGTCTAGCGGTAATGCCAGCGTCTGGAAGACGCCCGTTACAATGCAGACCGTGGTCTAGCGGTAGCATCAGTGCCAAGGAGAAGCACCCTCTACTTAGCAGACCGGGAAAGGGAGTCTCCCTTTCCCCGGGGTAGTTTAGAGAAGACTCTACTCCACCACCTCTTGTGGAGGGCCTGACTGATGTCAGGCCCACCTGCAGTTACCCAGAGGCCTAATCGTCTCCCTGTAATGTTGTGCTTCAGCGGTCATGCTCCTGGTCCACTTTCTTTTTTTTTTTTTGAGACGGAGTCTCGCTTTGTCGCCCAGGCTGGAGTGCAGTGGCCGGATCTCAGCTCACTGCAAGCTCTGCCTCCCGGGTTTATGCCATTCTCCCGCCTCAGCCTCCCGAGTAGCTGGGACTACAGGCGCCCGCCACCTCGCCCGGCTAGTTTTTTGTATTTTTTTAGTAGAGACGGGGTTTCACCGTGTTAGCCAGGATGGTCTCGATCTCCTGACCTCGTGATCCACCCGTCTCGGCCTCCCAAAGTGCTGGGATTACAGGCTTGAGCCACCGCGCCCGGCCCTGTTCCACTTTCATGTTCTATCCTGTACACCTGGCTCTGCCTTCTAGATAACAGTAGAAAAATTAGTGAAAGTACTAAAATTCTCTGATATGCAGAAATAATGGCATAAGCTGTCTCCTCTCTCTCTCTCTCGGCTGCCAAACAGGGAAGGGCCCCCTGTCCAGTGGACACGTGACCCATGTGACCTTACCCATCATTGGAGATGGCTCACACTCCTTAGCCTGCCCCCTTGTCTTGTATCCAATAAATAACAGCGCAGCCTGGCATTCAGGGTCACTACCAGTCTCCGCGTCTTGGTGTTAGTGGTCCCCCAGGCCCAGCTGTCTTTTCTTTTATCTCTTTGTCTTTATTTCTGCGATCTCTCATCTCTGCACATGGGGAGAAAAACCCATAGACCCTGTAAGGCTGGTCCCTACAGTGTCAGACATAATTCCTCAGTTTGGCCTTCCTACCTCTATACAGTCCGATAACAGACTGGCCTTTATTAGTCAAATCACCCAAGCAGTTTCTCAGGTTCTTGGTATTCAGTGGGGCTAAGGGAGGAGACCACCCCTCATATCGTCTTATGCCCAATTTCTGCCTCCAAAGAAAGAAGAGGTAAAAACTAAAAGGCAGAAATGAAATCCATAGTCAGACAGCCTGGCGCTGCACCCTGGGCCTGGTAGTTAAAGATCTACCCCTGACCTAATCGGTTATGTTATCTATAGATTACAGACATTGTATAGAAATGCACTGCGAAAATCCCTATCTTGTTTTGTTCTAATCTAATTACCAGTGCATGCAGCCCCCAGTTACGTACCCCCTGCTTGTTCAATCAATCACGACCCCCTCACACGCACCCCCTTAGAGTTGTGAGCCCTTAAAAGGGACAGGAATTGCTCACTTGGGGAGCTCGGCTCTTGAGACAGGAGTCTTGTTGATGCCCCCGGCCAAATAAACCCCTTCCTTCTTTAACTCAGTGTCTGAGGAGTTTTGTCTGCAGCTTGTCCGGCTACAGTGCCTGGTTTTACCTCAAACTGCTACCCTTAAGTCTCTCTTTAAGTGGATAGAAGATCTTCAGTGACAAAGTACACTCCAGTACTTTCACCCTAACGAAGTCCTATTCTTTACTTTTATGCTTACTCTTATTCTCGTTCCCTTTCTTATGTCACCCTCTACCTCTCCCCAGCTATCTCCACCACACTATCAATCTCAGTCACTCTCTCCTAGCCGTTTCTAATCCTTCTTTAACAAACAATTGCTGGCTTTGCATTTCTCTTTCCTCCAAAATCATGGAGGCCTCGACTTATTGCTTAAAAAAACAAACAAACAACAACAACAACAACAACAACAACAAAAAGGCGGGGGGAGGGGACTCTGTATATTTTTAAATGAAGAGTGTTGTTTTTACATGAATCAATCTGGCCTGGTATATGACAACATAAAAAAACTCAAGGATAGAGCTTAAACTTGCCAACCAAGCAAGTAATTATGCTGAACCCCCTTGAGCACTCTCTAATTGGATGTCCTGGGTCCTCCCAATTCTTAGTCCTTTAATATCTGTTTTACTCCTTCTCTTGTTTGGACCTTGTGTCTTCCATTTAGTCTCTCAGTTCATACAAAACCGCATCCAGGCCATCACCAATCATTCTATACGATAAATGCTCCTTCTAACAACCCCACAATATCACCCCTTACCACAAAATCTTCCTTCAGCTTAATCTTTCCCACTCTAGGTTCCCACATCGCCCCTAATCCTGCTAGAAGCAGCCCTGCGAAACATCGCCCATTATCTCTCCATACCACCCCCCAAAATTTTTGCTGCCCCAACACTTTACCACTATTTTGTTTTATTTTTCTTATTAATATAAGAAGATAGGAATGTCAGGCCTCTGAGCCCAAGCTAAGCCATCAAATCCCCTGTGACCTGCAGGGATACATCCAGATGGCCTGAAGCAACTGAAGAATCACAAAAGAAGTGAAAATGGCCTGTTCCTGCCTTAACTGATGACATTCCACCACAAAAGAAGTGAAAATGGCCAGTCCCTGCCTGAACTGATGACATTACCTTGTGAAATTCCTTCTCCTGGCTCATCCTGGCTCAAAAGCTCCCCCACTGAGCACCTTGTAACCCCCGCCCCTGCCAGCCAGAGAACAACCCCCTTTGACTGTAATTTTCCTTTACCTACCCAAATCCTATAAAATGGCTCCACCCCATCTCCCTTCACTGACTCTCTTTTCGGACTCAGCCCGCTTGTACCCAGGTGAAATAAACAGCCTTATTGCTCACACAAAGCCTGTTTGGTGGTCTTTTCACAGGGACGCGAGTGAAAGTGACATTAAAATAAAGGAAAAAATATTTTTCAGGACTTTCATGGAGAGCTGAAATGTTCCATGAATATCAAGCAGAACAGGGGTTAACTGAATGGACAAAACTAGTAAAAGACTAAAGTCATCCTTTTTTTTTTTTTAACATTTTGCTTAAAATGTTGCTGATCCTTTGTTTTTCAGATTAAAGAAAACTTTTGAGTTATTTACAGCTTTTAACAATTGAGTAAAGAATACTCCTGTGAAGAAAATTTGGAGCCTATTCCTTTCTCTCTACCTGATTTTTCCAGAATTTGAAAACAATTTGTGAGGTTTTTTTTTTTTTTTTTTTTTTGAGATGGAGTTTCGCTCTTTGTTACCCAGGCTGGAGTGCAGTGGTGTGATCTCGGCTCACTGCAACCTCTGCCTCCCAAGTTCAAGCAATTCTCCTGTCTCAGCCTCCCGAGTAGCTGGGATTACAGGTGCCTGCCACCATAGCCAGCTATTTTTTTTTGTATTTTTAGTAGAGACGGGGTTTCACCATATTGGTCAGGCTAGTCTCGAACTCCTGACCTCAGGTGATGCGCCCACCTCGGCCTCCCAAATTGCTGGGATTACAGGCATGTGCCACTGCACCCAGCCAATTTGTGAGTATTCTTAACTTATGGCAATATAGTTATTTGCGTAAGTGCAATAAGAATGCTTTCTTTTGCAACAGGGCAATGGGAGAAACTGGTTGTTTTACCAAGTCTTTGACTGGAATGACATGTCTTCATCTAAGGAATCAAGCTTGACTTATAGAGCCAATAAAAGCCGTTTGGGAAAACTGGCCTCATACCTTGTCTACACAGTCCCTGTACAGTGTTCCTGACCTGTGGTATGTAAAGAATGTCATTTTCTGACAAGCCTAGGAGCCCCAAGTTATTTTAGAACCTCAAAAAAAGAGAAATTTACTCAACCCATAAGTATTTGAAGGTACAAACCCATGGGTGAGCTCAGCTTTAAAAAGTCTTGTCTGAGATTACTTATGGAACAGAGTTCCATCAAGGCAAATTTTAAAAGCCTATGTGAAAAAATAATTATTCTTGCTGGGCTTTATACAAATAATCAGGCTAAGTATAATAAGACTAAAGTTTACTTTCCAAACAAATCAGTCCTATCATAATTAAAAAAAAAAAAAAAAACAAAAAAACATGAGGACTGGAGAGAGAAAAATATTTTTCAAAAATTATTATATACCTACTATTAGAATCTAGTCTCATCAGTTGTTTTTAAGTTTTTGTCTGCATTTTGGACTAACCCTGCTTATTCCTGTAAACCAACTAGTGATCTCTTGATGCAGCTCAGAATAAACAAAAAGGATGGGTCATCAAGCTCCAGATGATCTTCAGTGAAGGATATCATCCTCTCAATATTCAAGAGACACCCTTCTACAGGGGACCCCAAGACTGCTCATCAGTGGGACAGGAAGGAGGAAAAATCCTGCCCCGACTCCCTCGGACCTGGCTAGATACTGCTTTCACCAACCCATGGAATGACCTTCCTGCCCTGACAGCTAGCAAAATGCCAAGACCCACTGAACCACCACTGTCCATTTGTCAGTTGAAAGCAGTTACAGAAGACTGACTTTTTTCCATTCTTCCCCAAAGATTTGGAGTCTTGGGGTCTTGGGCTCTTGAGCGGGGAATGTTACAGGTAGTTAGGCATGAGCAGGGCAAGAGAGGGCTCTCCCCCCACCCACTAGGAATGTCAGGTGATGGTTCTGCAATTATCCCATTGCCTCTTTAAAAGTAATAAGTTGGCAGCTGGCATGAGGGAGAGGCCATTTCCTGATAGTCCACACCTATTGTACTAAAGTGTTAATTGAATGCAGACACCAGGGAGAAGCAATTTCCCAGGCATATGCATTAAGAGAGAGAATGACAGAGTATGACCTTCTGGGGGCACTCCACTGGAAAAGGGAAGAAAGCCTCAGATGGGCATGCATACAAGTTTCTAAACACACTGTGCATGCTCACTTCCCAAGGGTAAGGAGGGCACCTCGCATGCGGGCAGCCCACACTAACAGAAGAATCATGGGAAAGGGGCCAGCCTATAAAATCCTAGGATCAAAGTTAAACAGTGCGCTTTTCCTTCAAGTTGCCCGCTTGGGACTCTTCCAAGCGTACTTCCCTTTCTTTCCTGTTCTGAAGCCTTTATTTTTTATTTTTTATTTTTTTTTTTTGAGTCGGAGTCTCGCTCTGTTGCCCAGGCTGGAGTGCAGTGGCATGATCTCGGCTTATTGCAACCTCTGCTTCCCGGGTTCAAGTGATTCTCCTGCCTCAGCCTCCTGAGTAGCTAGGATTGCAGGCATGCGCCACCATGCCCAGCTGTTTTTTATTTTTATTTATTTTTATTTTTAGTAGAGACAGGGTTTCACCATGTTGGTCAGGCTGGTCTCAAACTCCTGACCTTGTGATCTGCCTGCCTCGGCCTCCCAAAGTGCTGGGATTACAGGGGTGAGCCACCACGCTCGGCCCCTGAAGCCTTTTTAAATAAACTTCCACTCCTGCTCTAAAATTTGCCTCAGTCTCTTTTTCTGCTTTCTGCCCCTTAGTCGAATTCTTTCTTCTGAGCAGGCAAGAATTAGTTTGCTGCAAACCTGTATGGATTCACTGTCAGTAACTTGGATACCTTCCACTGGTAACAC
This sequence comes from Rhinopithecus roxellana, assembly GCF_007565055.1. Classification (NCBI taxonomy): domain Eukaryota; kingdom Metazoa; phylum Chordata; class Mammalia; order Primates; family Cercopithecidae; genus Rhinopithecus; species Rhinopithecus roxellana. The sequence goes on along the minus strand of NC_044555.1, from coordinate 101,442,698 downwards.
CCCGGTGTGGATTTTTTTGGTATTTATCCTGCTTGGTATTTTCTAAAATTCCTGGATCTGTGGTTTGATGTTTGTCACTGATTTTAGAAAATTCTCAGCTGTTATTATTTGAAATATTTCTTCTGCTCCAAATTCACTGTTTTCTTTCTAGTATTCCAACTATGCATATGTTATACCTTTTGAAATCATCCCACAGTGCTTCAATGTTCAGTTCTTTTTTTCATTTCAATTTGGAAGTTTCTATTGTGAAAAGAAAATAAAAACCCAGGACCCCAATTCACTATGCCAAAAGGAAAATATTAAGCTGAAAGCTGAGTCATGCAATAAAATACCTTTCTTTTTGTTCCTAAGCAGATAGCTACAGATAAAAGGTTAAACATCTCCACAGGTAGATACTACATATTTTCCCTTATCTTATGTAAAGTGCTAATTTACTGTGAGCCAGAGGAATACAGAATTGACTATTCCCATTTCTGCTCTTTTTCCTTTGCATCATGTGGATTACTGTACCCTCCCTCTTTCCCCTCTAGCCTGCTGTTCCTATTTAAATATTGAAGCCCTCAAAATTATCTTTGGATAAAGGCACAGACCACAGACTGTTTCTGTGATTCCATGCTCTTTTCTTCTGGGAATGTCCTTCACCTTGGCAAAATAAACTTCTAAATCAATTGAGACATGTCTTACATACTTTTTGGTTTACACTATTGACCTATCCTGAAGCTCAGGAGTCCCCAGCCCCCAGGCCACGGACCAGGACCGGTCCATGGCCTGTTAGGAACTGGGTCACACAGCAGGAGGTGAGTGGTGGGCTAGCCAGTAAACCTTCATCTGTATATACAGCCACTCCCCATCACTTGCATTACCACCTGAGCTCCGCCTTCTGGAAGATCAGCTATGGCATTAGATTCTCATAGGAGCACAAACCATATTGTGAACTGCACATGCGAAGGATCTAGGTTGCATGCTCCTTATGAGAATCTAATGCCTGATGATCTGTCACTGCCTCCCATCACCCCAAGATGGGACCATCTAGCTTTACAAAAACAAGCTCCAGGCTCCCAGTGATTCTACATTATGGTGAGTTGTACAATTATTTCGTTATCTATTACAATGTAATAATAATAGAAATAAAGTGCATAATACATGTAATGCACTTCAATCATCCGGAAACCATGCCCCTCACCCCCAGTCTGTGGAAAAATTGTCTTCCACGAAACCTGCCCCTGGTGCCAAAAAGGTTGGGGACTGCTACTCAAGCTTACTGAGTCTTTCCTCAACTGTGTGCAGTCTACTGATAATCCCATCAAAGGCATTCTTCATTTGCTGGAGTGCAGTGGCACGATCTCGGCTCACTGCAACCTCCGCCTCCGGGGTTCAAGCGATTCTCTTGCCTCAGCCTCCTGAGTAGCTGAGATTACAGGCACCTGCCACCATGTCCAGCTAATTTTTGTACTTTTAGTAGAGACAGGGTTTCTCCATGTTGGCCAGGCTGGTCTTGAACTTCTGACCTCAGGTGATCCACCCACCTCAGCCTCCCAAAGTGTTGGGATTACAGGCATAAGCCTCTGTGCCTGGACTCTGTTACAGTATTTTTTTATTTCTAGCATTTCCCTAAATATTCTTCTCAAGGAGAGTTTACATTTTGCAGCTCTTTTAGCTGTTATTCACTGTTATACACTATTATTACACTAGAGCCTTGTTAGCATAGTGGTGAAGTGCAGCAGAAAGGAAGTGTTCTATAATATTATGATTAATTGAAACAGTGAGACCTTGTTTCAGTCTTTTGTGGGCCTGTGTCCCTGGGCTTTGATTTTCATAAGAGTTTTATTTTAGCTCCTTTCTCTCCCTTACATGAGACTAGAAATCTAAAGGGGGCTGAAATTGGAGAAAGGCCTTTCCCTCAGCTGAGATAAGGCTCTGATAAAGTCTTTTCCACTGCAGAATAGGCTTTAAAAAAAAATGAAGGCGGCTCTGGGTGTATTTCACAAAAGTATAGTTCTCTTCCCACTGCAGGGGCCATGAGGAGATAATCTTGGGTTCTTCACTGTAAGAATATGGTGGGGTTCTTGGAAGTAATGCCTACAAAAGTGTGGGGACCTCCCTGACTGCAGATCCTCAGGGGTTTCTCACTCTCATATTATTCCACAGTCAGTCTCCAGCAATTCATCAATATTACATTTACGTGCTTTTACGTGCTCTTCTTCTTTTACCACAAGAAGAAATAGGTTGTGACTCTCTGGATTTGCCTTCAGAATTTGGGGTAGTCAATTGCCCTATGCCTCAGTTCTTTGAAAAATCTAAGAAATATTGTTGATTCTGTTTGTTCAGATTTTTTTCTGCTTGTAAGTACAGGAGCAATGACTTACAAGTTCTTATATGTTGGAACTGAAACTGGAAATCTGGCTATGGGTTTTAACAGGGAAGCTAAACAGCAGTGCAAAATAAAAAATAAAAAATTTTAAATGGGCTGGGTGTGGTGGCTCACACCTGTAATCTCAGCACTTTGGGAGTCCAAGGCTGGAGGATCGCTTAAGTACGGGAGCTCAATAGCAGCCTAGACAACATAGCAAGACCCCATCTCTATTTAAAAAAAAACAAAAAAACAAACTGCAGTGCACATTGCTTTTGTCTGCTTCTTTTCTGCTGAACATCACACCTGGGAATTAGGTTGCCCTGGAAAACCCAGCTGCTCCATAAATATTAGCTCTTTTCACTCCCAGGTACAGGAAATTTATAGGGCTCCCTGAACCTGACATCTCAGCCCCAAAATTTGTAAGTTGCAGTGCAAATTAGAATTTTGAGCTCCTGAATCAAAATTCCTGGTAATGGCCATGCACAATGGCTCATGCCTGTGATTCCAGCACTTTGGGAGGCCAAGGTGGGAGGGTCGCTTGAGCCCAGGAATTCAAGACTGGTCTGGGCAATACAGTGAGACCTTGTTTCTACAAAAAAAACTTTAAAAATTAAAAAAATATACATTCTTGGTAATGAAGTCTGAGGAACTGTAACTTAATGCTAGGAAAGAAAAGTTGTCTATGTCACTACCACTACCACCACCATCAAGAGGCAGTGCATGATACTGTCAGAATCTATAGCTTACATTAACTGCCTAATGATTGTTAAGTGCTTGCTCAGACTAGAGTAACCAGTTTCTGAGTCCTGGGAGTACATTCTAAAGGAAGTTTGTATAGACGAGTTGGGAGTATCCAGATTTCAGAGCCAGACAGTCCAAAGTCTGAATACAGACTTTGTCACTATTTGTGTAACTTTAGCAAAGGTACTTAACGTCTTTATGACCCAGTTTCTTCATCCTTAAAAGGGAGCTGGCATTAACTACTTTATAGGATTATTGTGTATACTGAGAAAACTATTTGATATCCTGTACCACATGCATATATCAGGTCTTTCTAGTACTTTTAAAATTTCTGATCTATTCCTATCATGAGGTGGGTTAGAGAAAGCAGGAAAGAATAGATGAGAAGTACATGGTTTTTAAAGGTCATAATTGCTAAGTCAGTGTCACTGTGCTTTTTGTGCTGTAGCCTCAGTGCTTTGTATATTCTGCGTGGCTTACCATAACCCTTTACTAAAAGGATGCCATTTTTGCATAGTTGCCACTGCAGGTTACTAACTCTCTCCTCCTTTTAGTCACATGTCACAGAGAGGCTAATTCCATTTCCAGGAGTGAGTCTCTTTGGTCAAGGGATAATCTATCTGCTTGGTACTCTCTTGTTTAGGAAGAGGCATTGATCAAATTCCACTCAATGAGACATTAGGGGAAGGTTACAGATGGACTTCTGAGGAAAGTGTCCTCATTCATAAGAAAAACTCATCAGAAAAGATTGTCTTTTCTTCTTCCTCAGGAAGTTGCTTACCTCCTGAAATTGTTGTAGCCATCAAGCTATCAGCCTTAGGACGGAAGTTGATATTGTGAGGCCGGGCGCGGTGGCTCAAGCCTGTAATCCCAGCACTTTGGGAGGCCGAGACGGGCGGATCACGAGGTCAGGAGATCGAGACCATCCTGGCTAATATGGTGAAACCCCGTCTCTACTAAAAAATACAAAAAAAACCAGCCGGGCGACGAGGCGGGCACCTGTAGTCCCAGCTACTCGGGAGGCTGAGACAGGAGAATGGCGTGAACCCGGGAGGCGGAGCTTGCAGTGAGCTGAGAGCCGGCCACTGCACTCCAGCCTGGGCGGCAGAGCAAGACTCCGTCTCAAAAAAAAAAAAAAAAAAAAAAAAAAAAAAGGACGGAAGTTGATATTGTGAATGGCAGAAGAAAGAGATGGAGAAAAGCTGAGTCCTTCACTGAATTAAACAACCATCAAGGCTGCCCTACTTCAGTACTTACAATCTTTGGATAATTAATTTCCTTATTAAGTTAGTTTTAGTTGAATTCCTTGTTATATGAAAATGGAACAATCCGAGATGTGCTCAGGCACAAAACAGCTCTTCAATGAGTAAGAATTCCTGACTTGTGTCCATCAGTGAGCACCTACATCTACAGTGGCAGAACTCATGTTTCCCAGGAAAGAAAAGCCAGAAATTATCAACACTTGTCCTAATGATTGCTAGAGGTCTGACAACTGTTTGGCTTCTGCTCCAGATTAAAAAGGAAAGCTTCAGGCAGAAGCCAAACTCTGACTTATCTAGGAGGTCCAGAGGTACATTAAATACTTGAGATAATACAGAAACCTAGTTTCAATTCAGAGGATCATTGTGTGAAGGTGCACTCTTGTGAAATATCTAGATTATAAAGATACCAAAGGTTACTTGCTTTCAATTCAGGGGACTGTACTGATACTGAGAAAGACACATTTACAGTGTCAACAGTTAGAACAATATGATTAACTTTCCTAGGTGCACTAAACAACACAAGTATAGAAAGTCGTAGATACTTGAGATTTATCCAGAGTTGGGGTTTTTCCAGGACAGTGGAGCCAGGAACCAGAGGACGAGGTAGGAGAGTAGTAAAAATAATGTAGTGTGATGGACATTGGGTTGGGAGGGAAGGAAAGGGTGGAATAGGCTGATAAACAGGGAAAAAAGGATAAGGGACAAGAGGTCTAAAAATATTCAGGTTTAATTTCTTTATGATAAATACTTTGCTACAAGCTTTCAGGAACAAAAGATCTGATTGTAAAAACAGTTACAATGATTATGGAAGCTTTTAGTGATAATTGGCACTGGAGGAATATAGACATAGCATAGAAGGAATGCACATCAGCTCCAGATTCAAACCACAAAGGTGGGAATGTCACCTCCTCTGCTAACCGACTCAGTGAGGTTGGCTAAGCTACTTAACCAATGTGTGCCTCAGCTTCCTCATATATAGAATGGAAACAATAGCAGCACCTACCTCATAAGTTTGTTTTGAGGATTAAATAAGTGAATATATTTAGAGCCCTTAGTAGAGTACCCTGGCACATAGAAATCACCCAACAAATCTTAATATTAACACAATATTAAGTAGTAAACATTCAGGCTTTGCAGTCAGACAGACTGGGGTTTGAATTACACTTCCAGAGTCCAACCTTCTTTCTCTATGCTACCTGTTCCTCAACACTAGTTCTATGTTATTCATTAAAAAAAAAAAAAAGACTCTGATGCATGGTATAAAGAAACAAGTGGGCTGGGCGCAGTGGCTCATGCCTGTAATCCCAGCACTTTGGGTGGCTAAGGCGGGTGGATCACCTGAGGTCAGGAGTTCGAGACCAGCCTGGCCAACGTGGCGAAACCCTGTGTCCACTAAAAATACAAAAATTAGCTGGGCATGGTGGTGTGTGCCTGTAATCCCAGCTACCAGGGGGGTGAGGCAGGAGGATCACTTGAACTTGGGAGATGGTGGTTGCAGTGAGCCGAGATCGTGCCACCGCACTCCAGCCTGGGTGACAAAGTGAGACTCCATCTCAAAAAAAAAAAAAAAAACCAAAAAAAAAAAAAAAGAAAGAAACAAGTGGCAAATAAAATATTGTGTAAGTACAAATGATGGAGGAATTACTTCCTACCAAGGGGCAAGGAATAAGGGTGAGGAGGTATCAGACTTCAAAAAGGTCCTGGCATTTGAACTGAGCCCAAAAGGATGTTTGCCATAGAGAGAAAAAGGGTAAGAACATTGAAGATTGAAGGGACAGCATGTGGAAAGGCATACAAGTAGTAAAGCACATAGTACAGTTTGGAAAACAACAGATTTTCCAGTGGGGCTTGACTGCAGGCAAAGTGGGGCAAGGCCTGGAGTAGTGTGAGGCACTCGAGAGTGAGAGCTTCTTTCTTTATTTCATTCAAGTCCTGGCCTTGACTTGGAAGAATGTTATGAGAGATGGAGATAGAAAGGCAGACTTGTATTAAAGGGTGCAAGGTCTTGAAAGCCGTGATAGAAAATCTGGTGGTATTTTATAGATTACATTCCATTGAAGGTTGCTCTTTTGAAATTGGGGGCAGAGTTGATAATTAGTGGCTGCTAAAAGTCCAGACTAGACAGATGAAAAATTCACTCTGATATTATCCCCACACAACATTTTAGGCCAGGTGACATCTGAAGTAGCCTCTATTACATAAAGTAGCCCATAATATTTATCAAAAAAGGGAGAAAGAACAAGAGGCCTGAGTGAATGATGAATTTTTTATTTCAATTACACCCCAGAAAAAGAATTGAGGAAGGATTCTACCCTCTACAAGTCAGAACAAAGGCAATCATCATCTTGCTTGGATACACACACACACACACACACACACACACACACACACCCCAGTCGCCCTGCTCTTTGGCTGAGATTGAAAAATTCTACAGGCATAAACTGTTTAAGTATCTGCTTTGGAGTACATTTGGGGCACAGAAGTATTTAATCAGGTCACAATTTGAAGTTTTCCAAATATAAATGCAATACCCACAACAGGAATTCTAGGCTAAGGGAGCTGTGATAAGAAAAAAAAAGATGACAGGATAGATGGATAGATAGATTAGATAGACAGACACATAGATAGATATCGATAAATAGATACATAGATAATTTTAAAAATTATCTAAATTACAGGTACATGTCACAAAAACAGACTGTTTTCACCCATAATACACTGTTGGGTCTGTCTCCTTTATTTTAACTTGTTGATGTAGAATATACAGCAAAGGTAAGCTTTACATATGTTAATCTAGGTGTGGCTGCTAAAACTAGGGAAAATTACACTGTTGTTCTGACATCAAATATTTGAAACCACCTACTTGGAGTTAGCATTGGACTCTACAGGTTTAAGGGCACAATCCCCAACAATACTGCCCCCGCTTTAGATCAGATACCAGCCCCAATTCTCAGGAAGCCACCCATACTTCTGACTGACCACTTATAAATTCAGGAGTTCCCATGACATTATGAGGTTTCATAACTAACTGAAACAACTCACAGAACTCATGAAAAGTGCTATTCTTATTATTACAGTTTCATTTAAGGATACACACAGGACAAGGTCTGAAAGGATCCTGGACACAAAGCTTCCATACTCTCTCCTTGTGGAGTCAGGAAATATCACCCTACCTAGAAAACAATATGTTCACCAACCAAGAAGCTCCACTTAGCCCTGAAGTTCAAAGTTTTCACTGAGGTTTTATTACATAGGCAAGATTGATTAAACTATTGGTTATGTGACTGAACTTAATACCTAGCCCCACTACCTTCCCTGAAGGTTGAGCTGGCCCAAAGTTCCAACCCTTTAATCATATGGTTGGTCCTTCTGGTGACCAGTCCCCATCCTGAAGCTATCTAGGGGCCCACCATAAGTCACTTCATTAGCATAACAAAGATACTTCTGTCACACAGGAAATCCCAAGGTTTTCTGAAGCTCTGTGTCTGAAACTAGGGCTAAAGATCAGCTATATTCTCTATTATACTACACCATACTTGAAGTCTTTGTTGACATACTCGAAAAAACACACAGAGACAAGAGACAAGACAGCTTGAGTCGTAAACCATAAGCTGAATGCTGGCCCCAGTATTTATATTATCAGAATTCTGGAGAGTAAAGAGAAGAAAATAATAGGAGAGGGTAAGAGACGAGGATGTAGGGGACTAATCTCTACCTATGATTTTGCCCCACATGCCTTGTATCTATCCTAGATTTTAAGTCTAAACAGGAGGGCCTAAAGTAGTAGAACAACATAGTTTCAACTGTATAAACTTGGTATAAACATAAGAATAGGAGTGGGATTAGAAAAAGTAATTTCTTCTTAGCAACACTTTCTTACACTGACTTTGTATGTATTGTGATATATGAAGAAATAAGCATTTGATCTTTTTTATTTTGATTGAAATTTGAAATGAGTTATTTTTTAAATTTTTTAAAATTTTTAATTTATATGGATATGTAATATTTGTACATATTTATGGAGTATAAATTATATTTTGATATAAACATACAATGTGTAATGTAATTGAGATATATATCACCTCAAATATTTATCATTTTGTTGCACTGAGAACACTCCAAATCTATTCTTCTAATTACACTGAAATATATAATAATTATTGTTAACTATAGGCACCCTATTGAGCTACTGAATACTAGATCATATTCCTTCTAACTGTGTTTTTGTACCCATTAACCAACTCCTTTTTATACCCCATCCCCAATACCCTTTCCAGCCTTTGGTAACCATAAATCTTTGTCCCATATTCCTGGCATAGAGCTCCTAGAACCCTTGCTATTTCCTGATAGGGATAACGGAAGCATCTTTTGTTACATGTGGCTTTAGTCTCAAGCTCTTGACAATAAGACCCTTGGAATCTCTGGAGTGATAGGTGTCTTTTTTTATGCTCCGAGATGACTGGTGGGTGAGGGCTACTAGATAGCTTCAAGATATGGATGGTCACCAGAAAGATCAAGGCATGATTAGAGGGTTGGAACTTTTAGCCTCACCCCTTGACCTCCAAGGAGAAGAGAGGGGCTGAAGATTGAGCTAATCACCAATGGTCAATGATTTCATCAATCACGCCTATGTAATGAAACCTCTATAAAAACCCCAAATGTCTGAGAGGTTCCAAGTTGGTGAACTCACTCATATTCTGGGAAGGTAGTGTACCCCAAATCCACATGAATGGCAGCTTCTGCATTTGGGACCCTTCTGGACCTTGCCATAATGTACCTCTTCATCTCACTTTTAATTTATATTCTTTATGAACCAGTAATAGGAAGTAGTGTTTCCCTGAGTTCAGTGGGCCCCAATAGCAAATTACTGAACCTGAGGAGGGGGTTGCGGGAACTCCCAACTGGGAGCTAAGTCAGACAGAAGTGTGGGTAAGGTGGAGATCCATTACTTGTGATTGCTGTCTGAAGTAGGGGAGGGCAGTCTTATGGGAACGAGCCCTGAACCAGAGAAGTCTGCACTAACTCTGGGTAGTGTCAGAATTGAATTAAATTGTAGGAGACCTAACTGGTGTCCTCAAAGAATAGGAGAATTGCTTGGTGTGAAAAATCCACACATTCTGTGCCAGAAGTATTGTGGGTAGAGGAACCACTTTCTTTCACTTGGTACCCAGTGGATGCATGGGGCAGGGGGAAAGAAGGATACTCAATGTGAAACAGGACAAGGACTTACCATGGGGTTGCTACCTGGGATGGGACCAAAGAAACACATCCTAAGGAATAAGCAGAGATCACAACACAAGAGGGCAAAGGGTATGCAGAGGGGAACTTAGGAAACTATCCATGAAGCAGTTGCTGTAGGTGCTCCCCAGAAAGACCTCCTCTGAGGCCCAAGAGAGCAGGGAGAGTATCACATGGAGCAGCAACCCACTTTGTGTCCCTCAATGGGAATGAGATTCTGCTGCATGGGGCTGAGATCCAGGAATCCCGTTGGGGGTCGAGAAGCTTGGAATATCCTAATGAGAAATCCTAGGTGAAAGACCCACAGCATCTAGGTTTCCTCTCCTCGAGTCTATGTCTTCTCCTCCTTTTCCTAGAACTGCCAGGATTGAGGTTCATTCCTCTCTTGCATCCCAGTCAGCTGGAGCCTTGGAGGAAAAGGCAGATGTATGTGTTCCCTTCTCCTGCCCTCCTCCACCCTCTGCCAGTTTTGAGCTGGTATCAGCCATCCCCACTTTCTGAATACTGCCAGTAAGAAGACAGAGAGTAGAATGAGTGCGGATGCATAGCCCATGGTTCCCATCCCCACTCCTGCCTTTCCTGATCCAGCACCACAGGTGTTCACGAATTGTCACTTCACCATTTCCCCGCTCTGGGCTTCCCTGAAGCCAACTCCATCCATATGTCCACCTCCCCCACCCACACATACAAACACAGGGCACTCACTGGGCTGGGAGCCTTGGGATTAGGGGACAAGGGTGTTCAAAAGGCAGGAGGGAGCAGGCGGATCCGAGGCATTACCTGCACCCGCATCTAGTCTCAGTCACCACCTCCTAGGGATGGCATCTGCCGTCCTTGCACCCACTTCCTCCAATAGCAACCGCTGCTCCTTTCCACGAATGCGTCAGGCAGGTAGACTCTCTGCTTCCTGAGCTCCTGAACAAAAGACAGACCAGCTAAGACGCTCGCGGTTGGCTGAGGGATTGTTTCCTTTACCAACAAATGCTGTAGTTCCGGTCGCCTGAGAAATTAGTTTTCAGGCTGATGCAGCATGGAAAGACACCTACCTACCTTAATATGCCGCCCTTCCTCCCACGTTCTGCTCTGCGGAGCACAGGTGTCTTCCGCCTTTCAGGTCCTTTCTGGGTGTAAGAAAACACTCCTCTCGGCAAGCCAAAGCCGGAGCCTGGTCACATGACCCACCGTCAGCCCCACGTGACTACGCAGTCAGCTTGTTCGCCGCAGTCCCGTACCACGGATGACAGTCTTCTGCCTCTGGGGTGCTTGCTAGAAGACACTGAAGCTCCTTGGCCAGACAGCTGGAAGGAAGGCTGGGCTTTGCTCGGGAGGACCACTTGGCTGGCGAGGAACATTCGATGAGGATTTGGGAAATGAAGTGATTTTTAATATTTTGTATACGACTCAAGCGACATACTAAAACACACACAGGATCTGTCTTGAAACATGGTGGTAAGCAAAACAAAATTCAAACTCCAATTTGCACCACTAGGATGATCCCTGTTAAAACTTACGGTTTGCAAAGGGAGGCAAAACTGTCACTTCCATGTACCTTACCAAACTAGGATCAGGTGGGGAAAAAAAGCATGTTGCACTGTCAGAAAAATTCTACAAAACTTAGGTAAAGTCACCATTAGTTACTGGATGTCATTTCAGGGCAGTGCTGGGATGTCTATTGACTTACCTATTTTTCAACTCTGTAGACACTGAGGTTAACATGTAGATATTTTATTCAATAGATATGTACATGATTTATGTCCAGTACAATAGATAACCTTAAATATTACAATTTATTGCCCTGTAAGATATTAACTAGTTTTGTATTTAACCTGGCAGTGTTATTCTAACATTTAATTTCCTATGTGTTTATAAAATTCAATGTTTTGTTTGTATCTTCATGTTGTGTATATTGTATATACACATATACCCTTCAACTGTTTTCTTAATCCTAGCAGTTGTTCATTAATTGTGTTGAAAAATCTTTCACATATTCTTTTTACATTTACATGCGTTGTAATTTTACCTTTGAAAATTTAGAGCATTCTGAGACCAAAAAAAATATTTTGTCATGTCTAAAAATAAAACATTTGATATTTCTCCTAAGTCTGAATTTCCTCTCCAAACCAACATATATCCCTGTCTTTTCCAATTCTTCTGACTGAAGGTATGGTGTTGTCATTTTTTAAATTATCGTGGCAAAATACACATAAGATTTGCCATTTTAAGCATTTTAAAGTATACAACCCAGTACATTATCAATGTTGTACAACCATCACCACTGTCTAGCTCCAGAACTCTGTTGTCACCTCAAAAGGAAATGTTATGTTTTTTACGGTAATAATTATGTGAAAAAGGTGCCATTTTTGTACCATGAACAGACTAATATTAAACTTAACACCCTTGGTAATTTTTTTTTTTTTTTTTTGAGACGGAGTTCTGCTCTCTCACCCAGGCTGGAGTGCAGTGGTGCGACCTCAGCTCACTGCAACCTCTGCCCCCCAGGCTCAAGCGACTCTCCTGCCTCAGCCTCCCCAGTAGCTGGGATTACAGGTGCACACCACCATGCCCAGCTAAGTTTTTGTATTTTTAGTAGAGACAGCATTTCGCTATGTTGGCCAGGCTGGTCTCGAACTCCTGACCTCAAGTGATCTGCCCACCTCAGCCTCCCAAAGTGCTAGGATTACAGGCATGAGCCACCGTGCCTGGCCCACCCTTGGTAATTTTACTTTATTTTTTTTTGAGACAAGGTCTCACTCACATCACCCATGCTGGAGTGCAGTGGTGTGATCATGACTCACTGCAGCCTCAACTTGTTAGGCTCAAGTGATTCTCCCACCTCAGCCTCCTGGGTAGCTAGGACTACAAGCACGTGCCACCATGCTGGGCTAACTTTTTGTATTTTTAGTAGACACAAGGTGTCAATATGTTGCCCAGGCTGGCCTTGGACTCCTGAGCTCAAGCAGTCCTCCCGTTTCGGCCTCCCAAAGGGCTGGGATTACAGGTGTGAGCCACTGTGCCCGGCCAATTTTAATTTTTGTCTTTAAAACATTTTATAAAAAGCTAGTCTTTCTGATAGCTCATTCATTTACAACTTTGCTAAATGATATTATCTCTAACCGTATTTTAACACTTATAGTTTATTCATTTATATAATTGTGTCCTTTCCAGCATGCTCATCTATAACTCAAGACACAAAATGTAAGCATATTAATATTTTAATTTGTCTTATTAATGTTTGTATCTCCCCAACGCCTGTCTCTAAGCATTTAACATGGTATATATTTTATTCCAGACTGTGAAATGTTTAGAAATTCATATTGAAATTGCATAGGAATTGTGTACATTTACAGATGTTTTAAAAATGGAATCTAATTTTCCATACATGTCACATTCTCTGTTTTAGCAAATATAAAATAATGTCCTTTTGTGTCAATAAACCTATCCATACATAATCATTTCAATGGCTGTATGGTATTTCCTTAACACTTTCCTTTGTCTAGGCATATAAAGGAAATCATATTCCCCATTCCATTTAATTGTGCTATCCTACTCTTTCAGCGTTTAGGTGGCATTGAAGTAACACCTTACTTTGAATTGTTAAATATGCAGATTTGGCTTATTCTGTTCCCCAAACTGGCCTCTTCTCAACTTTCTAACTGCATTTCTCATCAAACTCCTTTTACTTGTTTCAGGCAGACTGGGTTCATCCATGCTACCGAAACAGATTATTCAATTACACACTTTTCTTCAAACCACCACTGCCCACTTCCAAGAGCAATCTAATGATTTGTGTTTTCTTACCCTTAGGCAAGTCCCAGGGCTAAGATGGTAATTTAAATGGGTCCTATAAGAAGTATTAATTTTAGGTTGCTTGTTGGGAAGGCTCATAATTGGGCAAGCAGGTGAGCAACTTGTCTTGCTTTCCTATCCTGACAAATTTGTTCTATCCCGACCAATTTAAATGGGTCTCTCTTCTCGGAAGCATTCCTCAAGTATCAGAGCCCACAATAATCGCTCCCTTCTTAGCTCAAGAACAGAATTTTCTAATGAGCACGTTTCTCATACTAATAATTACCTATGTTTGTAAGTGCACATGATGTATCTATACATGGTTCTTAAACTAAAGAAGGGTCACTTATGCCAATTTAAACATAGAACTTTATTGAAAACACAGACTCAAATAGAGAACCATATATTTAAACAACAAATAGCAGGGTAGCTTACTTAGGTGACACAGTTCACTGAAAGCTTAATACTGAAAAATATCGCAATCTGGACAGCAAGACAAATATCAACAAATGTGTTTTCAGTTTTGATATTCATTTGGCATCCACAAAATGATCCAGCTCAAAACAAGAGTTTGACAAAGTTAACATAAGCATTAAAAAATATAAGTTACAACAAAAAAACAGACTGTGAACACCAAAGCACTACTCAGGGCTCTTTGGGAACATAAGGCTGATCAGCGGCAGGTGGTTAATCATATTAACTTTGTTGTCCCACCTCAGGATCATTTTGATTGTCTATTTGGGCTTGTAGTTGCTTAGCTAACTCCTCAAATTCACGAAATGCAGAAATAAGCGGCTCAAGACTGAAATCATCGTCAATTAAGGACATCTTTCCACTTTTTATAATGTTACTGATATTCTGAAACATTTTAATAACAATTTGAATATTATCATTTGTCTCTTCTATGTTAAAGAGACCCACAAATATTGAAAGAGCTTTGGCACTGAATAGTTTTTTTGCCACAGCAGGATTTTCAGACAAATTCAACAGCATTTTCAGAATGTGAAACTTTGTTCTCGCATTGGCTGTGGTTAATAAGGAGAGAAACCCGGACATATAGTTGGCAATCAGTGTGTGATAGTCAATAGTCATAGTGAGGTGTCTAAGCATCCTTATTCCAGTTAGCTGCTCAAGGGAATCCACACTATGTGCAAGGGTTTCCTCACACACTTGACATATGAATGTCTCAATCATGTTTAGATTTGGATAAGGTGGAGCCATGTGAATCATATTTTCCAAAAAACTTGTCCTAACTCTAGAGGATGGGTAATTAAGTAAGGTTTCAATAAGTGAGACAACACCTGAATCTCGAATGAAATCTCGGGTAAACTGAGAAGCACTTCTCATACCCATTGCAATTTTAGATATTTCATGAATAAAAGGATCCCGAATTTTGTCCATTAATAAAAGGAGTTCTTCAAACTCTTCAGAACCAATTTTCAGCTCACATTGTATGCAGCTGCAGGACCAACCCTCAGACTCTGCACTCTCCCTGGCCCTAAGATGCTCTCGAATTTCCCGGACTGACCGGTAGGAAGGATCATACTGAAATGTGAACTCAGGACTAGGCTGATTAGGCTGAAGCAAAGATTCCTGCTCTTCCCCTTCTGGGCTAAGTTCCATGTTCTTGGGCTTTGCCTCAAGCATTTCAGAAGCCTCTTCAGGAATTCTAAAGGGGCTTGTGGATCGGAAGCCAACCCTATGAAAAAGACCAGGTTTGAATTCAACAGTGACCTCTTCCCAGGTTTGGGGCCTGGAGGATGCATTAAGTTCCTCAGCTGCGTCTCTGAACCTATCACTGACCTTGTACACAGGACAGGGATTTAGGTCAAAGCAGGCCTCATCTCTGTCCCAGAACCAGGACCCAAATATGGCCTCTTCTTCAGACTCTGGCTTGGCCTCTTCTCTGGCCACAGCCCCCAAACCGGACTTTTCCTCAGCCCAATACGTGGATCCGCCAATGGCCCCCTCCTCAGTTCCTGGCTCAGATTCACAGATTGCTGAAGCTCCACCCTCCAAACTGGCCTCTTTTTCTGCCCAGAACCAGGACCCAACAATGACTTCCTCCTCAAACCTGGGTTCTTGTTTGACCCTATCACCGTCAACATCTTTCTGGGCCCTGGGTTTCAAGGCGGTATTAGGATCTTCTTTGTCTCTGCACCTGAATCTACTATTGGCCTCTTCTCCAGGCAACACCCAGGACTGCTTATAGAACTCATCTTCAGACTCAGATTCAAAACAATCTTCTCTATTTGTCCTGAGCTTGGACCTGATATTTGCCTCCTCCCTGACTCTGGGCCTGAACAAGTTACTGGTATTTTCTCCAGCCCAGAAGGAGAATAGGTTGCCGGCCTCATCCTCAGATCCAGACCAGGAATCAACATAGGCTTCTTGCTTGGATCTGGGCCTGGACCTGGGATTAGTCTGATGTTTAGCCCTGTGCCTGGACCTGGTATTGGACTCTTCTCTGGGCCATGATCTGATACTTGTCTCTTCTCCAGCCCAGAAAGAAGACACTGTAGAGGTCTCATCTGCTGACCAGAACCCAGACTCATTAGAGGCCTCCTCTCTGGCCCTGGGCCTGGAATAGCACCAAGACCCCATATTAGTCTCCTCCCCTGGTCTAAACCAGGGCTGGATTCCTTTCTGACCCTGGGTGCCAGGAAAGGTTTCAGCATCCACATCGACTAGTTCTCTATCCATAGACAGGCCCTTAGATTTATTAACTGATCCAGACTCAGCAGTGGCCATTGGCCAGGCAACGGCATTAGTCTGGGACACCCCTTCTGCCTGTGACACTGCTTCAGTCCCAAATTCACTCTGGGACCATGCCTGAGCTTCATCCTTGGGCCTTGTTCCAGGGATTGCCTTGGCATCAGTTTTAGGACGAGCACCACCTACTGCCCTGGCATCAGTTTTGGGTCTAGCTCCTGCCATTCCTTGAGCCTCCGTTTTGGGTCTTGCACCACCCATTACTTGGGCCTCAGTTTTGGGCCTTGCCCCAGACATTGCTTGGGCATCAGTTTTGGGCCTTGCCCCAGGCACAGACTTGGTCTCAGTTTTGGGCCTTGCCCCAGTAGTTGCCTGGGTCCTAACCTTGGGTCTGACCACCAAAGGGACATCATTCTCTCTCTCAGCCCCAGCGATAACCTCTTCCCCAGCCTTCTTTTCAGGCTTGGCCTGGACACTAGGCTCAATCTCTGCCCCAGTCATGGTACAAGTTACAAAGGAAGTCCAGTAATACACTCCTCCCCTAGTCTAAACCTTAACTACAGATCTGTCACAGGTTTGTTTCTTCACACTCTGATCTTTAGGTGATTGAGGATATAAGCTTGGAAACAAAAGTTAGAGTCAATATCCAGTCCAGTAGTCAATTAGCCTCCTTCCCAAACACAGTCTCAGTCAATAATTCAATAATACAGATTGAGTGTAGAACAGGCACAATCAAGCTAAAGGAAGACAGGTATTTCCTGGATGGGTGCAGACCTGTTGAGGGTGGTCGTCAGCAGCAACTCCACCACCAGCAG
This sequence comes from Rhinopithecus roxellana, assembly GCF_007565055.1. NCBI lineage: Eukaryota > Metazoa > Chordata > Mammalia > Primates > Cercopithecidae > Rhinopithecus > Rhinopithecus roxellana. Next base: position 101,425,791 of record NC_044555.1, on the reverse strand, counting down.
AGCAGCCACTGGAGGTAGATCTAGGGAGAGAGAATGAAATGAGGCTTTGAGTCTCTTCCAATTGTATGAGACATATGCAGTGCGACTGATGTTGAATGCTAGGTGGGACAGCTGGGCTTTGAGAAAGTCTCTCTGGACCAGCTGCCTGCTACAAAACAGGTCCAACAACGGTGGGAAAGTGTGTTGGCAATGGGAGGGGCCGAGAAGCCCCCAGATTGGACCCTAATCACTCCTGGACCCATGCTGGTCTCCACCACCCCACCCAAAAGTATACCCGCTCTCATACCAACCTTCACTGATGTGGTGCAGTTTCCCCCTCCTTTTCTTGTTCAAGTGGTGTCAAGCCCCACAGCTGACAGAAGGGGGTCCTACAGACAAGTAAACATACATGACAGAATGGAGTGTGAGTGCTTGGTAGGTAGGCGGGCACTCTGGCCCCTGTGACAAATATCTCTCTTCCCATTCAAGGGTTCAACGTATCTATGGTTTCCTGTATCCTAGTCCCTGCTCTCTGGTTTTTTCTGAGTCACAACCCAACCTACACCTATCTCGTGTCTCCTGCAAGAAACAAAAAGGATGCTGGCACTGTGCAAACCCGGCAGAACAGAAGTGGGTCTGCCACTTCTACTACAGGTGGAAGTGGATCTGCCACCTGCCATGCTCTCTCTCTCCAACTGTCCCCTACATTGCCCCCTCCCCCTTCTCACCAACCTCCAGAGTTGTGAGCCAGTCTCCTCCTCCTTGCCTTTCTTGCAGAACTGGCTAGCCTTAAAGTAGGCCTATGGACAAACACATGAAAAAGTAAGACAGTCAGGATATGAGGGGTGGCAGAAGAGCACTTGGTAGACAGACCAACGCCAAGGATAAGAATCCCCGTATTATTGGTATCTGTCTTTCAACATTCGGGGTTTTGCTGGTGGAATATTCTCGTTTTATTTGGGCCGTGCTTCAAGGTTCCAGAGATAACAACTCCTTCTCCTGACGTCATACTCTTCCCATTACTCCCTTCTCCAATTCTGAGCATTCACCACTAGGTGCGCCACATCCCCTTGCTCTGCGCAGCATAAAATGGGGGAAGGGCGCCGCATATTCTAGAAAACAGGTTGTGAATTGGTACTTGTCAGTATGTCTCCCTCATCACCCCCACTTCCAAAGCCCACCCTTTCATGCCCCCAGTTTAGGACAGTGGGGGAGGTAGGTGGGGATGGAAGATGGGGGAAGAGCCATTAGAGAGGGGAAGATTATGAGGTGCTCCTGGATGCCGGACTTGCTCTGGTCACAGTCCCCTACCCCGATTTGGGTCCCCAGTCAGTGTTTAGCGCCCAACCCCTATCCCCACACACCTCCAGAAATCCAGGCAATATTCGTGCTCTTCCTTTATCTCAAGCCTCTCCTCTACAGATGCTCACTGTGTCCTGTCAGAATACGCCAGACCTACCGCGCAGACAGAAGACTTTGACATCAACCTGGAGCCTGTGGGAAGGGAAGGCACCCAGGACATGGAGCCTCACAAGCCCCTTTTGGGAATCGGGGCCCGGAGTAGCAAACGCGGCCCACCTCCCGCGGACTGGGTACAGAGCCGGGACGCCGACCCCCGCCAGCTTCTCCGGGCGCCCCCCACAACGGCTCCTGCTCCGCCATTTCTCCCGCAGGAGCCTCCCCCACAGCCCTCTCCGGGCACAGACACGGTCGAGGGCGGGGCGCGGGCGCCTGCAAAGCTGGCTGGGAAGCGGTCAGCGCGGTTCTCCTCCAAAGGATCTGACAGTGCCTCTAAAGCCAGCCCCTCAGCCCTTGGCCCGGCCCGGCCCGCTCTGGTCACCGCCTCCCCATCGCCAGGGGTCTCGCGCACTGCGCACCTCTCTCAAGCGCCTGGCTCCCACCGGATCGTCTCCTCGTTGCCAAGCTGTCAGGGTCCGCGGGGCAGGCTGCCTGCTGTTCCACCCTGCCGGACCACCCCCGCAACCCGGACCCCCACCTCAAGCACGCGCACTTGCCTTCAGAGGCCCAGGGCCTAGGTCGTCGGCCTCCCCCTCCTCTCCTCAGCTCTCCTCTGGCGGCTCCTCACTTGGAGCCACCGCTTTCCCCGCGATCCGAATGGCAAAGACGCGTCCCGCCCCCCACGCCTCTGCACCAAAGTAGGCAGGGGCTGCGCAGGATGCGGCAAGAACCGCTCGCCGCGAGGGTGTCGGGAAGGGGGGCGGAGGGATACGGCGCGAAAGTGCTCGACGCCCCCTCCCAGGCCCACCGTAGTTCCGACCCCGAGGTGGGCGGGGCCAGGATGAGCCCCAGCCTGGGTGTGCGGATTGGCACCAGGGTGCCTCAGGAGGCCCCCGCGGACCCTAATGTGGCGACCACTACCATATTTCTGGCGCTGCTATAATATATGGGACCGGCGGGCGGCTAGGGGCCCGGGCAGAGGACAGGATCGCGAGTTCTGGAAGAGCCGCGCTGGAGGGAACAGCGGATGGATACCAAACCGCCCAGTGATATGTCTGCACCCCCGCCCCAAGAGCCCACTTCACAAGGACTGCTGGGTGTGTGCCCTCTGTCTCTCCCCAGTCCCGTCACCCTCCTTCCTGGACGCTAATGGGAAAGGGAGTGTCAGCACTGTAGTGTGGGAGGGGAGAAGCGATTTCAGGCAATACAGGCCTGGGGCTCTAGGGTGGTCGTCCTGTGCGTTTCTTTCCCAGCTTCGTGGAGCCACGCAGGGGAGGAAGGTACACCTGCTCTTAAGTGAACTCCGGGGCAGGGGGCTCCCATCAAGGCCTCAACACTGCCCCTCTTCTAAAAGAAGGTAGACCTAGACCTCTAACCCTAGGAAACCAACCACTGGTCTGCACCAGACTCATTTCTTTCTGCCACACCGCTCTTTCTCATTTCAAATGGTGGCTCACGTTGGCATTGCACCGTCCCCACAGTTGCCCCCAAAAGAGGACCTCTCCCTGTCAGGACCCGCAGGAGGTCATAACAGTCCTCTCTCTTTGATGGCACCAGGTAGGGATGGTCCTGGCTCCTCTTCAGTTCCCTGTCAAGTCTTCTCTTGCCATGACATTTGGCAGTGTGGAAATGTGGCTGGTATTCGCACCAGCTTGGATCTCAGCCACCTGCCACAACTACCTGCTGTTTCAGCAGTCATTCTCAGGAGAGGATCCCACCATGCAACCCCCTCACCGAGACAAAGCAACCTGGCTCCTTTTGAATCGCCCCCACATCCGTCCTTTAATCTTGAGCCCCTCCTTTCCCTGCTTCCTGCATGGGACAGACAATGTGGTTAAATACGAAGTTGATGTCGTTACTGCTGTCCATTTGAAAACTCATTTAGATGCTACCCTCATTGTGTTTGACAGGTAATGGTCGCCTAAAGATGTCCATGTCCTGTTCTCCAGAACATGTACTATTTTATATTACCTGGCAAAGGAGCATTAAGATTGCTAATCAGCTGAATTTAATTTAAGATTATCTTGGCCAATGTAATTGCAAGGGTACTTTAGATGTGGAAGAGGGAGGCAGGGACTCAATATTAGATTGAAGCACCATGAGAAAGTCTACACTGGCCATTGTTGGCTTTGAAGATGGAAGGAAGCCAAGATCCAAGAAATACAGGCTGTCTCCAGAACCTGGAAAAGACAAACAGATTCTTCCCTAGAAATCCCAGAGGGATAGCTGCTCTGGCAACATCTTGATTTTAGTGTAATGAAACTCCTTGCAGATTTCCAGCCTCCAGGACTGTAAGATAATAATAAATTTGTATTATTTTAAGCCTTTCTGTGTGTGGTAATTGGTTAAAGCAGCAGTATGAACCTAATACACTCACCATCCTGACGAAGTCTATTCCCCTTGACTTTCTTTACCTGTGGATCAGTCTCTGGGAAGATCTACTTTGGAGCTCATGCCTCACCACTACAAACATCAATTCCCTCTTCTTTGCTTTCTAAAGGAGAATGATTTTTTTTATGTCCCTTATAGGTAATCTTGGAGAAAGTTCCGTTTTGCTGAAACCACTGATACTTCCCAGGCATAGAAAAGGGAACCCTATTATTCTTCTCCTCCTCCTCCTCCTCTTCTTCCTTCCTCTCCTCCTCCCCCTCCCCCTCCCCTCCCCCCTCCTTCTCCTTCTTCTTCTTCTTCTTCTTTCTTCTTCTTCTTCTTTCTTCTTCTTCTTCTTCCCCATCTTCCCCTTCTTCTCCTTCTTCTTCTTCTTCTTCCTTTGTTGTTTTTGAGAGGGAGTATCACTCTTGTTGCCCAGGTGCTGGGATTACAGGTGTGAGCCACTGTGCCTGGCCTGATACAACTTATTACTACACTATTATCTAAATTATAAACTCTTCACACTCTGCCAGTTGGTTCCAAAAGTTCCTTCATAGTCATTTTCTTTCCTGGCCCAGAATCAAATATGTGTGTACACACTGAATGTGGTGTGTCTCTTTGGTTTACTTTAATTTGAAATAGTTTTTCAGCCTTTCTTTGCTGATTTTCCCCCAAGTTCTAGTTTATTTTATGTACACTCTCTTAGAAACCTTTACCTACAGTCCCAGACATGAAGAAATTCTTTTTTTTTTTTTTTTTTTTTTTTTTTTTTTTTTTTTTTTTTGAGACGGAGTCTTGCTCTGCCGCCCAGGCTGGAGTGCAGTGGCCGGATCTCAGCTCACTGCAAGCTCCGCCTCCCGGGTTCACGCCATTCTCCTGCCTCAGCCTCCCGAGTAGCTGGGACCACAGGCGCCTGCCTTGTCGCCCGGCTGGTTTTTTGTATTTTTTAGTAGAGACGGGGTTTCACCGTATTAGCCAGGATGGTCTCGATCTCCTGACCTCGTGATCCGCCCGTCTCGGCCTCCCAAAGTGCTGGGATTACAGGCTTGAGCCACCGCGCCCGGCCAGGCTTAACTTCTATAGTTAAATCTATGATCTGTCTCAAATTTATTTTTTGTGTGTTGTGTGAGGCAGGAGTCAAGGTTTTTCTTCCATATACATATCCAGTAGTCCAAGCATCATTTGTTAAAAAGACTTTCCCCATTTGGACTGCTTGGTTCCTTTGTAGAAAAATCTAAAAATTTTATAAGTGTTGGCCAGTTCCTAGGCTATTCCATTGATCTATTTATTGACCCTTATGCCAGTGCCAAACATTCTTAATTTTTGTAGCTTCTTGGCAAGCATTGGAGTCAGGTAAATACATCCTCCAACAGTGTTCTTCCTTTTCAATATTTATTGAGGGAGTTCCCTTGTTTTATTTTTCTTCCTCCTTAGTTTTCTGACTTTTTTTTCCATAATGGATAGGTGCTGAAATTTGTCAAAATTTTTTGCATCTATTGAAATTATCATATCAGTTTTCTTCTTCATTCTGGTAATTACCTTGATTTTCAAATGTTAAGCCAACCCATAATTGTGCAACAAATCCCATTGTTTATAATCTATATTTTTATATTTTATTATATATTTTTGGATTCAAGTATTTGATAGTCACTTGATGACTATTGTGGGTAGTGGGGCAATTCTGGACACCACAAATATAGAATATTTTCATCATCATAGAAAGTTCTATTGGACATCTCTACAGTGATCTATTTCTAAATAATTTCATATTATTCCTTCACATGTAAAATCCTTAATGAGTCATCAATATCTATAGGATATATGCGTTTTTGTCCAGCCTCAGTATACCTCTTGATCTCATTTTCTTATTATGTTCCCACACTTTCTTTCTTCTCTTGTCAATTTAGTTGCAGAATGCTTATGGTTTCATTGTGCTAGCTTTCATGTCAATCCTCTCTGGAATGCTGTAACACTTCTCACTTTTATTGTACACACAGTATTTTGGTCTAGTCCTTTTTGGTTGTCATCAAGTCCTTTTTTTCTCTTACTCTCTTACCCCAATAGGGTAAGGAGTTAGCCAAAGTCTTGTTATAAAAAATGCACACACCATTTTCTAAGCAAAAGGCTTTCTGTGCGAGTGTAGTTTGACAATATAGAGTACAGTGAAGTTTTAGGCATAAACACATCGAAGCTTCAGCAAGTTGAACTTTTGGATCTGAGATAGGTAATTTAAGAACAATGCTAAATCCTAGAATGTAGTTCTCCTTAGTGAAGGTGTGCTCGGCTGCTTGGAGAACAAACTGTTCAGAGGCCCCTCCTGACTTATCTATTTAAAACTCATGAGCTTCTGTTTCACAATGAGAGGTTCAATGGTCTTTGGGGGCACTTTTTTCATTTCTCATGCGTGAAATACTAGTTTGTTGAGAGCATATAAGGGCAATTTTGAAGGATTTTCTATGTAGACAATAATGTCATTTGTGGGCCAGGTGCGGTGGTAATCCCAGCACTTTGGGAGGTGGGAGGATCACTTGAGGCCAAGAAGTTCGAGACCAGCCATCTCTACTAAAAATACAGAGCTAGACTCTGTCTCAAAGTAATAATAATAATGTCATTTGTGAACAAAGGTAAGTTTATTTCTTCCTTCCACATCTGTGTATCTTTTGAGTTTATTGTTTTACTGCATTAGCTAGGACTTCCAGTACAATGTTGAATAGGATTAGTGAGAAGGGACATCTTTGGTTTGTTCCTGATCTTTGCAGGGAAGTATCTAGTTTCTTACCCTTATGATGTTAGCTGTAAAGTTTTTGTAGATGTTCTTTATTAAGTATAAAGAGATCTCTCTCTCTTAGTTCAGGTTGCTATAACAAAATGCCATATACTGAGTGGCTTAAATAATAGACATTCATTTCTCACAGCCGTGAAGGCTAGGAAGTCTAAGATGAAGGTGCCAGCAGATTTGGTTGCTGGTGAGGTCTCACTTCCTAGCTTGTTTTCCTAGCTTTTGTTTTCATTGAGTTTTTCCATTGATTTCCTATTCATTCATTCATTCATTCATTCACCTTCTCATTGTGTTCTCACATGGTTATTCCTCAGTGTGTGCATGTGGTGGGGGGATGGGGGGAGAGAGAGAGAGATCAAGCTCTCTGGTGTCTCTTTATAAGAGCACTGATCCCATTTTGAGAGTTCCATCTTCATCAGATAATCTAAACCTGATTAACTGCAAAAGGTCCCACCTCCATATGCCATCACATTGGTTGTTGGAACTTCAATATACACATTTGGTGTGGGACATACACATTTAGCCCACAACACCACTATCCCTAGTTTTCTGAGAGTTTCTCTTTTTAAAATCATTAATGGGTGTTAGATTTTGCCAAATACTTTTGCTGCTCTATTGATGTAATAATGTCATTTTTCCTCTTTAGCCTTTTGATGTGATGGATTATATTAATTGATTTTTGAATGTTGAAACATTCTTGCATACCTGGAAATAAATTCTACTAGGTTGTGGCATATAATTCTTTTTATACATTGTTGGATTTGATGGGCTAATATTTGTTGAGAATTTTTACATTTATCTGTGTAAGGGATATTGGTCTGTTTTACTTTCTTGTAACTTTTTTACCTGGTCTTGGTATTAAGGTAATGCTGACCTCATAGCATTTTTTAAGAAAGTATTCCCTTGGGTTCTATTTTCTATGAGAGACTATATGGAATTGCTATAATTTCTTCCTTATGTGTTTGGTAGAATTCACCAGTGAACCCATCTGGGCCTGGTGCTTTCTCATTTGGAAGTGTATTATGCATTGATTCAGTTTCTTTTTTTTTAAATTAAATTTTATTTTAAGTTCCAGGATACATGTGCAGGATGTGCAGGTTTTTTACATAGGTAAACTTGTGCCATGGTCGTTTGCCGCATCTATCAACCCATCACCTACGTATTAAACCCCACATGCATTAGCTATTTATCCTGATGCTCTCCCTCCCCCCACCCTCTTCAACAGGCCCCAGTGTGTGTTATTCTCCTTCCTGTGTCCATGTGTTCTCACTGTTCAGCTCCTACTTATAAGTGAGGACATGCAGTGTCTGGTTTTCTGTTCCTGTGTTAGTTTGCTGACGATAATGGCTTCTACCTCCATCCATGTCCATGCAAAGGACATGATCTCATTCCTTTTTATGGCTGCATAGTATTCCATGGTGTATATGTACCACATTTTCTTTATCTAGTTTATCACTGATGGGTTTTTGGGTTGATTCCATGTCTTTGCTATGATACCATTTCTTTAATGGTTATAGGCTTAGGCAGATTATCTATTTCTCCCTGGGTTTGTTTTGGTAGATTGTTTTTCAAGGCATAGTTCCATTCCAGCTAGGCTATCAAAGTTTTGGATAAAGTTGTTCATAATATTCTTTTATTATCTTTTTAATGTCAACAGGAGAGTAGTGATAGGCCTTCCTTTATTTCTGATATTAACAATTTTTGCCTTGTGGAGTTGGAATTGGTGAAATGCCTGAGCCCAGGTGGGAGAAGGCTCCAGTAGTTTGTCTCTCTTAAGAGTAGTCAGTTGTATGGAGAATGCTCTGGGTGTACTTAAAAATGGTTGTATTTCCTCTCCCTCTGCCAGATTCACAAGGGGATAATTCTTGGTTCTTCACCATAAGAACTGAGTGAGTTTCCTGAAGGTTAAATCCATAAAAACCCCCTATAAGACTATGACTCCCAGAATTTCTCACTCTCCTGCTGCTCCACAGTCAGTGTCAAGCAGTTCATCAACTTAACATTTAAGTGTCCCTACCAGTTTATGGCTCCGGTAAATTCTATCCCATGTAAGCCAATTTCAGCTTTGACTCTGAATGTACTGTTTCTCCAGATTTTATGGTATTGGTTCGGCTTATGATCTTAGTTCTCTGATAGGTCCAAAAAACAAAACAAAAAAAAAAAAAAACAAAAAAAACAAAAAAACGGCCATTTGTTTTCAGTTTATTCAGGTTTTTCTTATTTAAATTTGGGAGTGATGACTTCTAAGCTCTTTATATATTGCAGCTGACACTAAAATTTTTGACTTTTTATCTATGCTACTTAAAGAAGTCTTGACAGCTATTTTTCACAAGTCTCTCAAGGCCGTTTAAACTCTATTCCTCTTTGATGTTCAGGTACTTGAATTGATCACTGGATAAGCGTTTCTGTGCCACTACAGAGAAAGTGACAGAAGGTGATTGTAATTTTTTAAATACAACTAAGAGTTCTTTAACAGAGATTTTTTGAGCCAGGAATTCTACTTCTAGAATTTTTCCCTAAGGAAATACCTTAAGGATGTGCAAATCAATTTAGCTAAAAGAATATTAATCCTGTGCTATTCCTTCATCTATGGGCTAACTTTAGAAAAGAAAAACACCTTGGAGAGAGTGCACTCAAAGTGTAGATAAAACAGAAAAACAGAATTGATCCAAGCATCAGCAAACACAAGCGCCTATATAATCTTCAGATTTTCAATATCTTTTCTCAATATCCTAGAATTCACCCAGGTAATCTTACCGGGTGAAACAGGGCAAGAACTATAACTTGGCTGACACAAATAAAAAATACACAAGTGAAATGTATCATTTAGTACTAGAAATTTCCCACAGAGACATTCCTTACAGAATTGTTTATAATAGGAAAAAATAGATATAACCTAAATATATGAGTATAGAGGATTTGTTAATTTATGACAAACTCATGAGATGCAATAGATGTATTAGCTTGATTTAGTCACTCCACAATGTATCTATATATCAAAACATCATGTTGGACATCATACATACGTACAATTTTCATTTCTCAATGAAAAAAAGAATTTTTTTCAAAATGAAACTGTTTCAGAGACACCTTGTCAGCAGTGGGAATTATCCAACTTTTATTTTTGTTCTTATGAAAGGTAAAAAATGGAATACTATTATTTTAATGTGTTCTACAATTGTGAGGGAGTCTATCAATAATGATGTGCTACATTACATAGCCGTAACAGATGACTCCCAAATCTGGGCAACTTAAAATAACCAAAATACCCAGAACTTTGGGAGGCTGAGGTAGGCAAATAGATTGAGGCCAGGAGTTTGAGACCAGCCTGGC